>NC_135807.1:96499295-96734277 GCF_964213995.1 Mustelus asterias | reverse complement strand
AGTGCCTTCTATGATCTCAGAACATTCCACAGCAGTCTACAAACAAAGAAGTGCTTTTGAAATGCACTCACTGTTGTAATGTAGAAAGGAGAAGGAACAAATTATTAAATGACCCGAGAAAGTTAGTAGATAGAAAATAACTAAATTAAAGCTTGTTTCCCAATTTCCCAATGGATGAGGAGTGGGCTGTTAGGCATTTATACAGGAATAAATGCTATGAGCTGGATAACAGCAGCATTGAACTGTCAGGAGAAAACACCATGGCTCAGTCTTCATTGGGATTAATTGGAGTCCATGGCTCCAATGTGTCAGAAAATACCAAAGATTCACTAAAGCTGATGAGGTGTGGAACAGGAATGTGACCTCTGAGATATTGAAAGTATCCCAGGATTACAAATCTTCACTGGGATCAGTTGAAGAAACTTGTTGTCAAGTTGCCACCTCCACTCCCAGGGTGAGAAATGGTCAGCAAGATTCTGTTGCTTAGCAACTGTGGGAATTTGGAGCATCCTCTCCACTTTGAACGATAATGTTTGAGTCTGAACATTTCCACAGACCACCAAGGAGCTCCTGTGTTTGGAACATTTCCCGTACATTTAAACAAAATGTTTGTTGTGATCTTCATTATGGAAATGGTTAAATGAGCTTGAACGCAAACACGGATCAATTGTTTCAGGGCCGCAGAGACACGAGCATTTTTAATCTTAGTACTGCAGGCAGATCTGAAGAAAATGCAGCTGCAAACCTTCCATGAATCACAGCACTGTGAGCTTCCAAACATAGCTGGATTGTCTGTGATCGCTGGAATTCTACCGCCTCGCCCACCATGGAATTGGAACGGGCGAGGGACGGACAGCGGAAATGTCCAATGCCCTCGGGCGGGAATTTCCGGTGTTGCTCGAGCGAGGGCTGTAAAATCCCGCCCGCCAGCTCACTCCACAGACAGGCGTCAGGGAATATAGGTATTTATCGCAGTCTTACTCGCTTCACACTCCAAACGACAACTGTCCTCTCAGTGCGGACCCCGAGCAGATCACCCCACACCCAGGGTCACCTGACTAGTTCCCTTAAAGGGGCTACACCTCAACATACAGAACAGTCCAGAAGTAGCACTGAAGTGGGGAGCAAAACTTGGAAACTGATTTGACTTAAACTCTGGTCTTCGGCTGCTGGTTTACTGCTGATGTTAGTGAAGAGCTGAGAGTCCCAGTGCCCTTTTATTGAGTCATTGAGTGTCCTTATGGGAGAACAAGAACGAAAGAATTAGGAGTAGCAGTAGGCCTTCAATTCATCGGGCCTGCTCAGCCACTCGATAAGATCATGGAATCTCTACAGTGCAGAAGGAGGCCATTCAGCCTATCGAGTCTGCACTGACTGACAGAGCATTGCGCCCCCCAACCCTATCCCTGTAACCCCACATTTTACCCCATTAATCCCTCTAACCTACACATTTTGGGCACTAGGGGGCAATTGGCACGGCCAATCCACCCAACCCGCACATTTTCAGACTGTGGGAGGAAACCGGAGCACCCGAAGGAAACCCACGCAGACACCGGGTGAATGTGAAAACTCCACACAGTCACCCAAGGCCGGAATTGAACGCAAGTCCCTGGTACTGTGAGGCAGCAGTGCTAACCACTGTGCCATCTGTTCACTAATGGCCAATCTTACTGGCTTCAACTCCATTTTCCTGCCTGCCCCATAACCTTTGTTGATCAAAAATCTTATCTAACTCAGCCTTGAATGTATTCAATGACCCAACCTCCACCACTCACTGGGGAAGAGAATTCCACAGACTAATGATCCTCTGAGAGAAAAAAAATCCTCATCTCCGTCTTAGACCCTGAATTTTTAAATAGCATCCTGTAGTCCTAGACTTCTCACAAAAGGAAACATCCTCTCAGTATCCATCCTGTCAAATCCCCTCAGGATATTATGGGTAGAACGATGGTGAGCGATCTGCACTCACTATCCCGAGGGTCAGCCCATAATATGCAGTTGCCGACTCTCGCACTCCGATTGCCATTTCATGCCAGTTGAGCTTTGTTTGGCAGTGGGCAGGAAGTTCCACCTATGAGGGCTGTTGGCCAATCTGATTGGATGACAGCTCTTCAACCCGTCCAGACTCAGCGCTGCAGTGGCCAGAAGAAGTTGTGTGTGTGTGTGTGTGTGTGTGCGGGGGGGGGGGGGGGGGGGGGGGGGGGGGAACCAACTAACTAACACAATACCAAAAGCCTCATAATACAATAACAGGCAATCCCTTTACAATAATAGAGTCATTTTATAACCAACAATAGAGTCCAGTGCAAGCAACAATAGAGTCCATTGTAGGTTATCTTGCAACATTCCAGGGGCTACACCTTTCAGGGCTGTTGCTTTCAGGATTATGCCTTCCGGGATCACAAAGTTCATCTGAATACTTCCAAGGTTCAAACCAGCTGGGACAGATCTTCGAAGATTATGCCTACTAGGGTCACATCTTCCTGAGTTGCAGCGCTGTGCCTGGGACTAAATCCCAGGTCCTTGGAGAAGGTGGGGGCAATCTTGACCTGCATTCAACGTCTGTGTGAATGCCGGCAGGTCTGGAAGTTGTAGTTCTCCCCGATTTCAGGTATTCCCCACTCCTTGCCAGCGACATCATCATGTTCACACCCATAATGGACATGAACCTGCTTTACATTCATTTGAATATATTTAAATATTATTAACCCATCCCATCGCCAGATATTGACCCCCCCCCCATTTTATATACCACTCCAGTGTGACAGCATGTCGGCAAGGTTTACAACAACAGGTTCACACAGATGTTATCCTGTCGTGGGTGTCTCCGCCAGGGACATAATGGTAAGTATAGCCCCTGGGGGAGAGGGTCATGACCAGGCAGTGCCCTTTGGCACAGGTTGGCATTACCAGGTTGGCACTATGTACATGTCATCTGACAGTGCCAACCTGGCAGTGCCAATCTGTGTCAAGCGACGACCTCCAGTAGAGGCCTCATGGGAGAGGGGGCAGATTCATTTAGATGTGGTGGTAGCTGGGAGTGGACGGAGGAGCTGGGGGTGCAGGCAATGCCTTTGAGGGGTGCAGGGGTGGTGAGGGGTAGGCGGGTGCCAGATGACTATTGGAGGGGGAGGGGCTGATGACCAAATGGGGTGAAAAGGGGCCAATGACCACATGGGGGGAGAAGGGGCGAATGATTGGGGCAGTGGTGTAGGGAGAAGTGGCTGACTCTGATCAGGGGTGGGGAGATCCTGGGACCTCCATGGTGGGCTGGAGGGTGGGGTTTATAAAGGTTATGATCAGGGTGCCCTTTAAAGATGGCCCCTGATTTCTGTGCAGCTGGGTTTTCCTGCTGTGTTTATGCCCTGTCCCCTGTATAAGACGTGAAAAATACCCCCTTGATTTTATTTTTGGCAGAGTGTCATAAGATCTGTGGAGAAAACCGATCGGTTTCTCTGGAGAGAAACACAACATTTTTCTCACTGGAAACAAAACTCTGTCATTTTTTGGTAAGATTTAGCCTGGTAAGTCCCGGGGGGCCCTGGGGGCAGGGGGGTGAGGGACAGCCAGGGGGGTTGGGGATGGGGTGATCATGGTGACAAAGGGGAAGGAATCCCGAAGATCAAATGTCCCAGGGAGAGGCGTGGTGGGGAGGGCACCCCAACTCTGAGAGAGCCTTCAGAGTGAGGCACCCCCTCTCTCCTTTCGGTCTGAGATGCGGAACGGTGAAAATGTCCATTTCCCACCCTCCCTGCATCAGCTCTCAGCTGTGATAAGGCCCTTAAGCGGCGATTAATTGTGCCCCCATGTTCTATACTCCCCCACTAGGGATATTAGCTTCTCACCCCCTACCCTGTCAAGCAGCATCAAAAATGTATGGGTCGATGAGATACAGTAAGAAGTTTAACAACACCAGGTTAAAGTCCAACAGGTTTATTTGGTAGCAAAAGCCACACAAGCTTTCGGAGCTCTAAGCCCCTTCTTCAGGTGAGTGGGAATTCTGTTCACAAACAGAGCTTATAAAGACACAGACTCAATTTACATGAATAATGGTTGGAATGCGAATACTTACAACTAATCAAGTCTTTAAGAAACAAAACAATGTGAATGGAGAGAGCATCAAGACAGGCTGAAAAGATGTGTATTGTCTCCAGACAAGACAGCCAGTGAAACTCTGCAGGTCCACGCAACTGTGGGAGTTACAAATAGTGTGACATGAACCCAATATCCCGGTTGAGGCCGTCCTCGTGTGTGCGGAACTTGGCTATCAGTTTCTGCTCAGCGACTCTGCGCTGTCGTGTGTCGCGAAGGCCGCCTTGGAGAACGCTGACATCAATGAGATACTCCAGAGAATATCGGCACCATTTACTCAGCATCTCATCATAGGACAAACTTCTCATCCCAGGAACCAGTCTAATGAACATTTGCTGTGAAGCCTCCAATGTAAGTATATCCTTCTTTAAATATGGAGACCAATACTGCACACAGTGCTCCAGGGTGCAGTCAATGCCCTGAACTATTGTAATCTAATCTTGCAATAAAAGCCACTACTAGTCTTGATTGCTGTAGCTGCAGGCAAACCTGCCGTGTTCCTTGTATGAATGCACCAAAGCCTCTCTGAACACCAACATTTAGAATTTTCACACCTTTTAAAAACTATTCTGTTTTCCATGCTTATTATCAAAGTGAATAATCTCACATTCCATCACATGGGCGGCACGGTAGCACAGTGGTTAGCACTGCTGCTTCACAGCTCCAGGGACCTGGGTTCGATTCCCAGCTTGGGTCACTGTCTGTGTGGAGTTTGCACATTTTCCCCGTGTCTGCGTGGGTTTCCTCCGGGTGCTCTGGTTTCCTCCCACGGCCCAAAGATGTGTGGGTTAGGTTGATTGGCCATGCTAAAATTGCCCTTAGTGTCCTGGGATGTGTAGGTTAGAGGGATTAGTGGGTGGATATGGGGATAGGGCCTGGGTGGGATTGTGGTCGGTGCAGACTCAAATGGCCTCTTTCTGTGCTGTAGGATTTCTAAGATTATCCTCGCTGCCCACTGACTTCTTTATATTTCTTTGCAGCCTCTTTTTGCTCTCCTTGCTGCTTTAATTCCCTCTGAGCTTTGTATTATCAGCCAGCTTGGATACATTACTCTCAATCTCGACCATTAAATACATTGTATATAACTGAGGCCCAGCACTGATCCTTGTGGCATTACAGCGTCCTACCTTGAAAATGCCCCATTTCTTCCCACTCTCTGCTCCCTGACCATTAACCCACCCTCCATCCACGCTAATATATCACCCCCTATTCAATGATTCCATATCTTGGATGGTTACCTTTGGTGTGGCACCTCACTGAATGCCTTTTGGAAATTCATGTAACCTACATTTAATGGCTCCCTTTTATCTACGCTATCAGTTCATCCTCTTCTTGTAGTGTCATGTTTTATAACATCAACGATCAAGGTTCTCCAACTTTCACAGTACTTGATAATAGTCAACATCTTGATGTTGTTTTCAAATGTTATTTGGGTGGAAGACTTGTCATGCAGGATGTCCAAACAGCTAATCCCTTTCGGGATTGTTGACGGGCTTCCGAGTGTCCCGCATTGCCAAGCATCCAACACTTGATTGAGGGATCCAGCATCGGGAAGAGACTATCCAAACAGAGCCACCCCCTGCCCTTGCTGCCTACCCCTCACTCCTCCCCCAAGATCCCACCCCACCATCACTCACCTGTGGCCTGGGTCCCTCAGTGATTCCAAGCCTTGTGTAAGTGCGTTACCGTTGGCACTGCTGAGCAATACAGTCTCCGATTGGTCGTCAGCTCAGGATTTCTGATCCCAGGAACCTTGATCCTCGGGAAGACCTGGCAAAGCCTAGTCAAGTGTCTGATAGATCTTGCAGAAAGAAGGTAACACAGGACCCCAACCAGCTGTCCAATTGATGGGCAAGACCCCGATTGTACATTAAGTTCCACCCAAGATATGTGTTCAGTGTTCTGTCATTAGGTTCACCACTGTCCTAATGTGTTATCTGTAAACCATGAACTCGCCCCATATATCCAGGTCATTGATATATATCAGGAAGAGCAATGGCCCTGGAGGATGCCATTACATACTTCCCTCTAGTCTAATGACTATTGTTCACCACTATTATTTCAATTCCTACTGCCTCTGCCCTTTTAAATTCCAATCACTTTGTCTGGTAGAAACAATGGGTGGAACTTTCCCATTATTTCTTCTAAGTTCTAGCTCAGGTGAGAAAAGCATTTAGCTCGCAAGCTGCACAGTTGGCTTTTCTCCCTGTAATGCCCAGCATTTAGAAGAAAAATGTCCTGGAAGTGCACGCCCAACACTGTTACGCTGGCAGGGTGGTGGGGGTTGGAGAGGGGAGACATGGGTTTCCAGAGATCGGGGTGCCCTTTTTAAAAAGTGCCCTGACATTTGGTTAAAAAAGGGGAACCGCTCCACACACACAGAGAGCCACGCACATGCATAGGAACAATCCCCCATGTACACAGGGAACCTCCCCTCCCAAGTACAGGGGAAACTCCACCTTCCCACAAACACTGGGAAACCTCTCCCCCATGGAAATGGGGAAATTCCCCCACTGGAGCTCCGTAGAGGGCCCCCTGGCACTGTCCCCTGGTGAATGTGGGCACAGATTCCCAGCCAGTGAAACTATTTCCTCTGGTGGGGAATCCTGGAGCGCAATCTTAAAATTGGAGCTGGGTCCTGAAGGAGTGAAATTGGGAAGCATTTGTATATACAAAGGGTAGCATAAAAGTGAAACTCTCCCTTCAAAAGACTGTAGATACTGGATAAGCTGAAACTGTAAAGATTCACACTTACATTTTGATCAGGTAATGTCATTAAGAGATATGGAACAAAGATGGGCAAATGAAATTGAGGGATGGATCAGTTATGGTCTCATACAATGGTTGAACAAGCTTGAAGGGCCGAATGGCCTACTCCTGTTCCTAATGTTCAATCTAATTCTGAACTAGCAAAAACAAATGATGTGGCAATTGGAATAAAGGGCTGGTTAACAGTCCTTTTGCATTAAAAGAGAATCATTTATTTACTGGTGGCCACGTGGATGGTTAGAGTGTGTAATAATCCACAACACACTCTCTTTTCTTTTATACCTCATGGTTTCTACATGGTCAGTCTTCCTCTGTAGCTGGGACCTGGTTTATCATAGAGGTATTTGTTTTTTTCCCATTTGCTTGAACACTTTTCATTTATTAATTAGAACATAATTAGAGATGGTTAAGAAGCAGGGTGGTTGGAGGCAGGACGGATGATGCCTCGAGGAATAAGTCCAAACAGCATTGGCAAATCTGGAGCAAGCACACTCACTTGAATGTCACTAGCTCAGTCAAAAGCTAGTTTCGTTTGCAGACATCAACGGCTGGACCAACCCATTGCTGGTGGCTGGTGACTCAAAAAAGGAAATCCCAGTTAGTCTCTCTCTCTCTCACTGAATGACCCAGAGACTGGCCAAACTCACAGACCAGGGGAAACCCACAATTCATGTGCCAGTTATGACTCCGATTTGTGACTCATAGTCAAGAGCCCATAGCACTGGCACTATTAAAACATTGCATAATGGCCCTATTCACAGTTAGACTTCTAACCTCTATCTATGACTCCATGTTTGCCAGATCTGCTGCCAATGTACACACAGGTGTGGGAACTCATAGCTGGCCTGCCCGCCAAGACATGGTGGGTTTAGGTTGGCCATCCCAGTTAGACTTGGTCCAATTTCAATGATTTCAGTGGAGTGTACAATTTTGTGGAATCTATGTCTAACTTCAACACACCCCCTTGTCGACAGACAGGATATGTTAAAATTGAGCTTTAGCATTATATCGCTTTTTAGATGAAATTTTCTGGCTAGTTTTTGTAAAATTAAACTGAGGTTAATCTTATTTCCAAGTAAACTCAGCTAAATGATTTGTACTTGCTTCTCCTCTCTATCTATATGCATTAACATATGGCCTAGAAATTCAACTGTGCCCTGTCCTTTTCTGAGGCACTAAAGGGCTTTCTGAGCATCAAGCTGGCATCTACATGCTGATTAAGATAGCACGCTGCACTTCATATGGGTAAAGGCTAAAGGATTGCTGTGTCATGCCTACCCTTGAAATGGGGGTTCTGCCATTTATTTGCATTCTGAGATAAAAGGCTTTGTTGGTGGGCCCCACCATTGGTTTGCATTGATCGAGGCAGCTGGTGTTGGATAAAGTTCATTAAAAACCAGGCCGAGAGGTGGCCCAACAATCTGTCCTTAGAGGGACCACAGCCAACAAGACAAGCTTTTAAAAAGCACTTAGTTGAATGTGGTAAAAATTCTCATTTAATTTTGAGTTGGCACTTTGGATAGAGCTGTAGTATTGGGCCGAGAGTTGCACTCGCAGGGAGGGCTTTTTCAAAGTCCTGCCCTTATTATTAGTGTGGTGATAGGAATTGTGGCTGGAGGTGAAGGAGGAAGAGTAGCCTGAGGCAGAAGGAAGAGACTTGGTAGGAGGCCTTATCTATATGATGTCTACAGGCTAGAGTTTCCCTTCCTGCATTGTGTACAGAGGCTCAGGCCAGGGAGGCTGATCTGATGAAGCAGGATCTCAAACCCAGTTTGAGGTCCCGCATATCACTGTCTGTAAATAGCTCTCAGTGTTATGGGGGCCTCAGCATTCCTCCAGGGTATCAGCCTTCGCTCTGAATCAGAAGGTTCAAACTCCAAAGAGTAACATAAAAGTGTGGTACATAGAGAATGCTGCACTGTTGGAGAAACTGGATGAGGGGCACAATCTTCCTCAAAAAATTCATAAAAGTCTGAAAATGGGAGTGTTCCACACTGGTGTTTTTGGGTGACTTTGGCACTGCAATCTTCTGGCACCCTGGCAGTTTTTCTGACATCTCAGAGCATTGCACCGGCGGGGGGGGGACAGAGCCTAAGTACGCCGGGGAAGCCGGCTTCAGAGCGCTCGGCACCCCCATCTACTACTATACAGGGAGACCTCCCCCTGCCACCTCCACAGACTTCGGACCACCTCTCTTCCCAAAGACCAACACGGGTCACTGGCACTCTCCCGATGAGTACCCTGGTAGATCCTCGACATGCCCCCCACCGTCATGACACCCTCCCCAGCCCACCCTTGCAAAGTCTCCCCTGTACAACTCTCCCCCCTGCAGAGCCCCCCCACCCCCGCATAAGCCCCCCTGTCATCACCCCACCCCCATTCAGGCCCCACCCCTTGGCACTGCCCCGGCACATTTATGATGCCCAACCAGACACTGCCAGGGTGCCAGGTGGGCAGTGCCAGGTGGCAGTGCCTGATGGGCTCTACCCAGCCATGCCACCAACCACCTTCAATGGCTTCAATGGCCTGCAATTCCTCTCCACACCGGCGTGGCCATGATGCCTGGTCCCTGCTGCTGCAGACCAGCAGTGATTCTCGCCGGTGTGATGCCTCGCTGGCAAGGGAGGAAGCAGCCATGCGGGACAAGGTAAGTCCTTTAAATTTACCTTAGTTTTATGTAAATAGGCTTCGCGCCCTTCCTGGGGACAAATAGCACAGGGGCGGCACGGTAGCACAGTGGTTAGCACTGCTGCTTCACAGCTCCAGGGACCTGGGTTCGATTCCTGGCTTGGGTCACTGTCTGTGTGGAGTTTGCACATTCTCCTCGTGTCTGTGTGGGTTTCCTCCGGGTGCTCCGGTTTCCTCCCACAGTCCAAAAATGTGCGGGTTAGGTTGATTGGCCGTGCTAAAAATTGCCCCTTAGAGTCCTGAAATGCGTAGGTTAGAGGGATTAGTGGGTAAATATGTAAGGATATGGGGGTAGGGCCTGGGTGGGATTGTGGTCGGTGCAGACTCGATGGGCCGAATGGCCTCTTTCTGTACTGTAGGGTTTCTATGTTTCTATATTTCTAAATCAATTCTCATTGGCAAGACAGGGCCAAGAGCATATGAAAGGTGTGAATTGTTTTTTTACCCTCCCGTGCAATCTTCCTGGCTCACCACGTTGATCGAACGGCATGGCAAACCGGTAAGATCACGCTTGAGATGTCAAACTGAGACTCTCTGCCCTTTCTGATGGACAGAAATCCAGATCCTGTGGCATCTTCTGAAGCAGAGCAGGGGAGTGCTCCCAGACATCCTGGGTGATATCAATCAAAGCAGATTGTCTGCTCATTATATTCTGCTGTTTGTAGGGCCTTACTGTGCACAAAGCTGCCTGAAATACTTCTTTGCTTGCACTCATTTGAAATGATTTGACTGAGTTAAAAATTAACTCCTCGAAATATTAACTGCTGATTTGAAATTCACGATTTTTTATAGTTAAAGCTTAATAGTTAAGAAGGGCAGCACTTTTAAATATGCACAAATGAGGATTTTCACACGGTGACATATAATTCACATTCCTGCATGGTTATTTCCTGCTGCCAGGAATTTAAAACACACAACTGCACATTAGGTAAAGTTATGCCAATTTATTACCTTAACAACTGGAAGTCTGACCTTTTCTTAATGAGTCTGAGTCTGTTGCCAAGTACTCCAGTGTGAAGTGCTGTGCCAAGCAAGGTTAAGCAGCGATTTCTCGCTTGTATTTCAAGCACTGACCATGTCTAAATGAGTGTTATGTTCATCCGTGGTGTGGTCAATGCGTGTAATTGGGGTCACCCACACTCCAGCAGTCTTCAGGAATTAAGGATTAATCCCTCGGACATTGCTAGGAACCATTTGAATTAAAAATCCTGGGGAATTCTCAAAAGGATTATCAAACGGTGAATGGAATTTCTCTTATTATCAGCTTCTTGTTCGCTCTGCGCAATCCTGGAGAGTTGAACTGAGTTTGAAATTTCAAGTCGCGAGATGCTTTCCTTCTCAACCGATGAATTGATGCTGCGACTTAGCTTCTACCTGAAAGTTTTGCGATGAAACCTGGAATCTGTCCAAGTCGATTCAGTAATCCTATTTTGCATGGCATTGTAGAGGGTTTCCCTTCGCAAATTCCACTAGACAAGCCCCTTCATTTCATTTGAATTGACCAGAAAACTGGAGCAACCAGCAGCTCTTAAAAGGGCTGCCACTTCTCCTGAAATAAATTTAAATAAAAGCAAAAGACTTGCAGATGCTGGAGCTCTGAAATAGAAACAGAAAATGCTGGGAATATTCAGCAAGTTGGCAGCATCTATGGAGAGAGAAACAAAGTTAATGTTTCGAGTCCAATATCTTCTTCAGAACTCAAGAGTCATACATACGCGAAACGTTAATTCTTTAACTATCTCTCTTTCTCTCTCGCTCTTGCCTTTTTTGCCTTACTTCTTTCTCTCTGCCCCTCACCCTCTTTTAGCAGCTAACGTTTCAAGTCTGTATGGCTCTTGAGATCTGAAGAAGAGTCACACTGGACTCGAAACATTAACACTTCCTGCGTTGATATTATTTTCTTTACTATCTTTTACCTGAGTATCTTTTTCACTAAACCTTTTTTGAACAAATTATTTTTTCTCCCATTCTTGCACTCTACTCTCCTCCATTCACTGTTGACACATATGTTCTGATAAAGTGAACAGGCTATCTAACATCAATTCCTCCACAGTATCTTGGTCCATCTTTAATCACCTTGAATGCCCTCTTTCCCCCCCCGGCATCACCCTGTGGCACCACAGAAAATCCAACACCTGCTCTTTTACTTCCTCCCTTCTAACTGTCCAGGGTCCCAAATAAGCAGCATGGTGGCACAGTGGTTAGCACTGCTGCCTCACAGCACCAGGGACCCGGGTTCAATTCCTGGCTTGGGTCACTGTCTGCGCAGAGCCTGCATGTTCTCCCCATGTCTGCGTGGGTTTCCTCCGGGTGCTCCAGTTTCCTCCCACAGCCCGGAAGACATGTTGGTTAGGTGCATTGGCCATGCTAAATTCTCCCCCTGTATCCGAACAGGTGCTGAAGTGTGACGACTCAGGGATTTTCGCAGTAACTTTGTTGCAGTATTAATGAAAGCCTACTTGTGACACTAATAAATAAACTTAAAAATTCTTCTTCCAGCTGAAATAGCAATTTACTTACTCTCTTTTTGATTCAGTGTATTGTAATGTTCACTCATGTTGTGATCTCCTCGACACTGGGGAAAGCAAACCCAGTTTGGGTGATCACTTTGCAGAAGTTCACAAGAATGATCATGAGCTCCTGATCGCCTGTTGTTTCATTCTCTGCCCCATCCCCATGTGCATCATTTAACCACCACCTCCCTCAACCCTTATCTCATCCTTGCCACGACTGACAGTCCAGTTTCACCTGCTCCCCTCCACTGTGCCGCTGGGTTAGCCAAAGACAAAACTTGACCTTAGATCCACAGATTGCACCATCTTACCTCATGCATATCCCCTTTAAGCTGTCAGGAAGCAGGAGGCATGAGTTTCCTATGCTCTGCTGACTTAATCTTGAAGGTAGGACTCAATTTGGTAGAGTTCTTATTTAATACATATTCATGCTATGCAAATACATGTTAAATTGGCTCCTGCCACAGGGCAGCTTGATACCCGATGATACCTGCTCTTCCACTGACCCAATGAAGGGAAGCTGAAACTTTGGCTCCAGCCCAATCATGTCCCTCCCCCCTCCCCTAACACCCCCTCCCCTAACACCCCCTCCCATTACCCACTATGTTTCCTGCTCCCAGAGGCTCATTAAATTCTGCCGAGTAAGTTTGTTTCCCTCCACATGCCTGATCTACTGAGCATGTTCTGTATTTTCTGTTTGTCTATCTCTTATAATGTCGGACGCTTCCTCCAGCAGCCCCTGTGTTGCTCAATGTTCCATCATCACTCCAGAAGAAACATTGCTGAAAGGAGGACAAACATTGACAGTACTTAGACATTATTTCATTTTGGAACTGAACTAAAAACCAACAAATTGTGGTTAAAAAAAAATAAACAAGTCCAAGTCAGTTTGATGGTTTTTAACGATACAGACCCACAACCCCTCAATCAGCCTGAAATCTATTAGTTATGTGTTTACATTAGTCCATGAGTATTCCCAAATGATAGCAACAAATCTGGTCGCAGCACTCTACATCCAGTGGTTATTGGAGGTCCTGTAAAACAGCACAACTGAAATGTCGCAATGCTCACATGTCACAATTTAACTCAATGGACGGGATTTTACCGCCTCGCTCGGGCAAGACCGGAAGTTCCCACCTGAGGTCAACGGAGATTTCTGTTGTCGGACCCTTGCCCGCACCGATTCCATGGCGGGCAAGGTGGTAAAGTTCCGGTCTATATCTGTAAAAGCTCCTTAATAACCATCCCTGGGAAGTGGAATGATGATTGATTTACAGTTAGAAAGTTTTAAGTTCTGCTTTTCTGCTCCTATACCAAGGAGTGACTGTCTCTGGGACTTTTTAGTCGACCGTGTTTGTCCCTATTAAGTCAATTTAATTGAAGTTTAGCTGGTCTTTTGTTCAAGGGCTCCAATCTTGTGGAGAAGAAAACAGTTCCGAATTGTCCAGTTTACACGATCGTATCAACATCCCTCATCCATGAAATTCCTGAAGTGCAGCAGGCTGGGATTTCCTCCTACCCTGCTACGTCTGCTCGATCCTGTCCAAAGACCAAAGGATGGAATCTCATGCTTAAGAGGAGGGGGTCATTCATGTAATGTGAGTCAGAAGTGAAGCACAAATAAATTTACATTCTAACAGACAACAAAAATGGACAGGAAATGACTCTTTTGTCCATCCATCCTTCCCCACATAATTGTGGTATACACTGCGTCTCAATATATATACACACACCATCCTGTGAGAGCCATTCTCTTGGGAGAGGAGGGATAAAAAAGGAAAATGGATAAATCTGGAAAATTCCTCTCCGTATAACAGTAACTTCATTGCACTGTTAATGTAAGTCTTACTTGTGACTAATAAATAAAAACTTTAAACTTTTAAAACTTTAAATTAAGTGAGTTTAGTCCAGGAAACCATACCAGACCTGATTACTCTTATACTGTCCTGACGCCTGGATTTATCTTGTATAATACTGATGACAAGGTGACCTCCGCCCAAGTTAATAACCGGTCCAGCTCTCACTTGGATGAGTTCAGCACAGCACAAACTGACAGCCTGTTCCAGATTGCCCAATATTCCCTGGGAAAAGAACCAACTCTTGATACCTAATCTAGTTCCAGCTGAACATAAACCCCTGGTGCTCCCAAGCCTTTCATATTCATCTTTCATTGCTGCTTGACAAGCCGTTAAGAAGTCAAATTAAAATAGAAATAATATCACCTTTGTGGGTGTTAATGAACTCAATGGAATATTGAGTATTTGCTTCATAAACTTCAAGAAAAGCTTGATTGCAGCTTTGTGATGGGGCTGACAAACTATGCGGCATGTGTACAAGTTCACACATTTCCTAAATTGGCATGGCTTGTCTACCTTAAATATTCGACCACGATTTTCACCAAAGTTGTTAAATTTTACAGTATTTCCCTATGAACTCTTTAACATACATAGAGCATAGAACATAGAACAGTACAGCACAGTACAAGCCCTTCGGCCGTCGATGTTGTGCCAAGTTTTGTCTGAAACCAAGATCAAGCTATCCCACTCCCTATCATTCTGGTGTGCTCCATGTGCCTATCCAATAACCGCTTGAAAGTTCCTAAAGTGTCTGACTCCACTATCACAGCAGGCAGTCCATTCCACACCCCAACCACTCTCTGAGTAAAGAACCTACCTCAGACATCCCTCCTATATCTCCCACCATGAACCTTATAGTTATGCCCCCGAGTAACAGCTACATCCACCCGAGGAAATAGTCTCTGAACTTCCACTCTATCTATCCCCCTCATCATCTTATAAACCTCTATTAAGTCGCCTCTCAACCTCCTCCGCTCTAAAGGGAAAAGCCCTAGCTCCCTCAACCTTTCCTCATAAGACCTACCCTCCAAACCAGGCATCATCCTGGTAAATCTCCTTTGCACTCTCTCCAATGCTTCCACATCCTTCTTATAGTGAAGTGACCAGAACTGCACACAATATTCCAAATGTGGTCTCACCAAGGTCCTGTACAGTTGCAGCATAACCACACGGCTCTTAAACTCAAACCCCCTGTTAATAAACGCTAACACACTATAGGCCTTCTTCACGGCTCTATCCACCTGAGTGGCAACTTTCAGAGATCTGTGGATATGAACCCCAAGATCTCTCTGTTCTTCCACATTCCTCAGAATCCTACCATTGACCCTGTAATCCGCATTCAAATTTGTCCTACCAAAATGAATCACCTCGCACTTATCAGGGTTAAACTCCATCTGCCATTTTTCGGCCCAGCTCTGCATCCTATCAATGTCTCTTTGCAGCCTACAACAGCCCCCCACCTCATCCACTACTCCACCAATCTTGGTGTCATCAGCAAATTTACTGATCCACCCTTCAGCCCCCTCCTCCAAGTCATTGATAAAAATCACAAAAAGCAGAGGGCCCAGCACTGATCCCTGTGGTACACCGCTGGTAACTGGTCTCCAGTCTGAAAATTTTCCATCCACCACCACCCTCTGTCTTCTATGAGATGCAGTAAGAAGTTTAACAACACCAGGTTAAAGTCCAACAGGTTTATTTGGTAGCAAAAGCCACACAAGCTTTTGGAGCTCTTAGCCCCTTCTTCAGGTGAGTGGGAATTCTGTTCACAAACAGAGCTTATAAAGACACAGACTCAATTTACATGAATAATGGTTGGAATGTGAATACTTACAACTAATCAAGTCTTTAAGAAACGAAACAATGTGAGTGGAGAGAGCATCAAGACAGGCTAAAAAGATGTGTATTGTCTCCAGACAAGACAGCCAGTGAAACTCTGCAGGTCCACGCAACTGTGGGAGTTACAAATAGTGTGACATGAACCCAATATCCCGGTTGAGGCCGTCCTCGTGTGTGCGGAACTTGGCTATCAGTTTCTGCTCAGCGACTCTGCGCTATCGTGTGTCGCGAAGGCCGCCTTGGAGAATGCTTACCCGAATATCAGAGGCTGAATGCCCGTGACCGCTGAAGTGCTCCCCAACAGGAAGAGAACAGTCTTGCCTGGTGATTGTCGAGCGGTGTTCATTCATCCGTTGTCGCAGCGTCTGCATAGTTTCCCCAATGTACCATGCCTCGGGACATCCTTTCTTGCAGCGTATCAGGTAGACAACGTTGGCCGAATTCTATGAGATAGCCAGTTACTTATCCAATCGGCCAAATTTCCCTCTATCCCACACCTCCTTACTTTCTTCATGAGCCAAGCATGGGGGACCTTATCAAACGCCTTACTAAAATCCAC
The DNA here is from genome assembly GCF_964213995.1 of Mustelus asterias. NCBI lineage: Eukaryota > Metazoa > Chordata > Chondrichthyes > Carcharhiniformes > Triakidae > Mustelus > Mustelus asterias. The sequence goes on along the minus strand of NC_135807.1, from coordinate 96,717,961 downwards.
GTATGTGACATCAACTGCTCTACCTTCATCTGCACACTTAGTTACCTCCTCAAAGAATTCAATCAAATTTGTGAGGCAAGACTTTCCCTTCATGAATTCGTGTTGACTATCCTGGATTAAGCTACATCTTTCCAAATGGTCATAAATCCTATTCCTCAGGACCTTTTCCATTAACTTACCGACCACCGAAGTAAGACTAACCGGCCTATAATTACCAGGGTCATTCCTATTTCCTTTCTTGAACAGAGGAACAACATTCGCCACTCTCCAGTCCTCTGGCACTATCCCTGTGGACAGTGAGGACCCAAAGATCAAAGCCAAAGGCTCTGCAATCTCATCCCTTGCCTCCCAAAGAATCCTAGGATATATCTCATCTGGCCCAGGGGACTTATCGACCTTCAGGTTTTTCAAAGTTGCTAATACATCTTCCCTCAGAACATCTACCTCCTCCAGCCTATCAGCCTGTATCACACTCTTATCCTCAAAAACATGGCCCCTCTCCTTGGTGGACGCTGAAGAAAAGTATTCATTCATCGCCTCTCCTATCTCTTCTGACTCCATGCACAAGTTCCCACTACTGTCCTTGACTGGCCCTAATCTCACCCTGGTCATTCTTTTATTTCTCACATAAGAGTAAAAAGCCTTGGGGTTTTCCTTGATCCGACCCGCCAAGGACTTCTCATGCCCCCTCCTAGTTTTCCTAAGCCCTTTTTTCAGCTCATTCCTTGCTACCTTGTAACCCTCAAGCGACCCAACTGAACCTTGTTTTCTCATCCTCACATATGCTTCCTTTTTCCTCTTGACAAGACATTCAACCTCTGTTGTGGACCATGGTTCCCTCACTCGGCCATTTCCTCCCTGCCTGACAGGGACATACCTATCAAGGACACGCAGTATTTGTTCCTTGAACAAGCTCCACTTTTCATTTGTGCCTTTCCCTGAGAGTTCCTGTTCCCATCTTATGCTCCCTAATTCTTGCCTAATCCCATCATAATTACCCCTCCCCCAATTATAAACCTTGCCCTGCCGTATGGCCCTATCCCTCTCCATTGCAATAATGAAAGACACAGAATTGTGGTCACTATCTCCAAAGTGCTCTCCCACAACCAAATCTAACACTTGGCCCGGTTCATTACCCAGTACCAAATCCAATGTGGCCCCACCTCTTGTCGGCCTATCCACATATTGTGTCAGGAAATCCTCCTGTACACACTGTACAAAAACTGCCCCATCCGAACTATTTGACCTATAAAGGTTCCAATCAATATTTGGAAAGTTAAAGTCACCCATGACAACTACCCTGTGACCTCCACACCTATCCATAATCTGCTTTGCAAATTCCTCCTCCACACCTCTCTTACTATTTGGGGGCCTATAGAAAACTCCCAACAACATGACCGCTCCTTTCCTATTTCTAACTTCAGCCCATATTACCTCAGTAGGCAGATCCCCCTCGAACTGCCTTTCTGCAGCCGTTAAACTTGATTAACAATGCTACTCCTCCACCTCTTTTAGCACCATCCCTACTCTTACTGAAACATCTATACTCCGGAATGTCCAACAACCATTCCTGTCCCTGTTCTAACCATGTCTCCGTAATGGCCACAACATCGTAGTCCCAAGTACCAATCCACGCCCCAAGTTTACCTACCTTATTCTGGATGCTCCTTGCATTGAAGTAGACACACTTCAACCCACCTTCCTGTCTGCCGGTACACTCCTGCGACCTTGATACCTTCCTCAGTACCTCACTACTCTCAACACTGGCTTCTGGACTACAGCTCCTTTTCCCATCCCCCTGACAAATTAGTTTAAACCCCCCCCCCCCCCCCCCGAAGAGCCCTTTAATTTCCTAATGTACTGCAGTTGAGTCACTCTATCCTCTAATGATTTCCATGACTCCAGCTGTTGGATTTCTAAACATGGCAAACAAATTAAGATTGAAAAAATCTCTTGTACAGAGCCACAGCCCCGAGAACAGCTGCAATCAGACTTCCTGCATCTCAGAATAGAGGGCCAAGAAATAAATCCTTCTAGAGTTGGAGCATTCATGTTAGACTGCAGCGAGGAACTAGGTCAGACATAATATAAATACTGTAATAGCCTTGGACAGTAATATCGAAAAATCCATTAATATGAGTATACAGTCACAGCAAGACTGCAGACGCCTTGTTCAATAGATTGTGTTTACAGGAAGAAAGTACAAATGAAACCAACAACTGAGCGAATAAACCTCGGAGCCTATTTTTAGGAGCAGATGGAAGTCAGCACAGTTTTTGATGCAAGGATTTGTTGCTTCGTTTGTTTTCTACTTCCCGGAAGGAGATGTCTACTGAATCGCAAAATAATATCTTCCTTTAATAGCAAAAATTAAAAATAGTGTCAGGAAAAATTGTGATGACATGAAAATATCAGGAAATTCCAATAACTTGGAATATTTTCTGTTTTTTTTCAAATTGGAAAAAGTAATTGCTTGAGGCAGGGACAATTTGGTTATGTTAGTGGAACTAATGTCTTTGAGATGTTGATGAGTCTAGCAACAGTGCCGTCAGATGTTTACCCAAGGCAAGCTGATAACAATGGGGAACAGAACATATAAGATTTTGAACAATAAGAGGTTCAAAGGAAGGAACAAGGTGTGAACTTTGCATTTGCACTCTAAAAGGTAGACTCACAAAATGAAGGTAATTAAGTTTGACTTCTGAAGAGGTTGGTTCGGATAAGTGAAGATGAAAAGGGAAGACCCGTATATCAGGAGATGATTAAACCTATGCAAGGTCAAATGCTTCAGACTTCAGCCACAGCAGCAATAGCTGTTAAACTCCCAGCAAGCCAGGTCTGTGAAGAAAGCCTGTCTTGAGAAGCCAGTTATTAGTTTTACCTCAGAAGCAACCCCCCAAAGAGAAATGACTGCCTGATGTGGTAACTGTTACTGGATTTAAAAAAAAATAATTTCTAAAAATCTATAAAATGTGGAACATTTAGGGAGAATTAACTGTGAAGTTTGTGTAATGAATGTTGTTTGGAACTGGATAGAGTTAGTGATATTGTGTATTGCCATTGTCTTAGATATGAATACTTCTAGTTTATTGTATTATTGTTTATTTTATTGCTTAATAATATGTATTTTATTTAAAATCATCACTGAACATTTGGGGCATAATTCTTTTGATTTCAAACCTTTCCTCACATTATATCAAATTGCAAAATACAGTTGAGGGCTGTTGTTTTAAGTTTTAAAGTTTATATCTTAGTGTCACAAGTAGATTTATGTGAAAATCCCCTAGTCGCCACACTCCGGTGCCTGTTCGGGCTCACTGAGGGAGAATTTAGCATGGTCAATGCACCTAACCAGCACGTGTTTTGGACTGTGGGAGGAAACTGGAGCATCCTTCACTGGCCGGGGCATTGAGTTAAAAATTGGCAAGTCATATTGCAGCTTCATGGAACCTTAGTTAGGCCGCACTTGGAATATAGTGTTCAATTCTGGTCGCCACACTACCAGAGGATGTGGAGGCTTTGGAGAGGGTACAGAAAAGATTCACGGATGTTGCCTGGTATGGAGGGCATTAACTATGAGAAGGGGTTGGAGACCTTGACGATGGAGGTTGAGGGACGACCTGATAGAAGTCTACAAGATTATGAGAGTGGATAGTCAGAAGCTTTTTCCCAGGGTGGAAGAGTCAATTACTAGGGGGCATAGTTTAAGGTGCAAGGGGCAAAGTTTAAAGGAGATGTACGAGGCAAGTTTTCCATACAGAGGGTGGTGGGTGCCTGGAACTCACTGCCGAGTGAGGTAGTGGCAGCAGATATGATGGTGACTTTTAAGGAGCATCTTGACAAATACATGAATAGGATGGGAATAGAGGGATACGGTCCCCGGAAGGGTAGGGGGTTTTAGTTCAGACAGGCAGCATGGTTGGTGCAGGCTTGGAGATCCGAAGGGCCTGTTCCTGTGTTGTAATTTTCTTTGTTCTTTGTTCATCTGGAGGAAACCCACGCAGACACAGGGAGAACGTGCAGCCTCCGCACAAACAGTAACCCAAGCCGGGAATCGAACCTGGGTTCCTGGTGCTGTGAAGCAGCAGTGCTAACCACTGTGCCACAGGGCCACCTAAGTTTTAAGTTTTGCTTCTGGAATTTGGAATAACCAGACATTTACCATCAACCGTGTTCTTAACAAGAGAGAATAGTATCAGCAAGTATTTGTATTTGTCATGGTTTGCTTAGGCTTTATGGAGGCAAGAAAAGTTGCACATGGAGACATGAGTGAAGCTGGGACTTTTGTCAAAGCAGGGAAGGAGGAATTTAATAAAGGTTTGAAATATTAGGGGGCACTTTGATAAAGCAAATAAGGAGAAACTATTTCCATTGGCAGGTGACCAGAAGACATAGACTTAAGAGAATTGGCAAAAGAACAAAAGAGGGAGGAGAGGAGAATTATTTTATGCAGTGAGTTGTCATGATTTGGAATGCGCTTCCTGAAAAAGTGGTGGAAGCAGATTCAGTAATAACTTCCAAAAGAGAATTGGGTAAGTAGATGAAAAGGAAAGTTTTGCAGGGTTAGGCAGAAAGATTTGATTTGATTAGATTTATTATTCTCACATGCATTAGTATACAATTGATGCGCGATAAATCACACGGGAGGCTGGATGTACCTGGGAAATAAAGGCTTTTATTACCAACAATAACGGAGCTACTATATACAATATACAATCCCAGACTAAAGGGTCACCAGGCAGAGCAGTGACCTTTATACCTCTCCCGGAAGGCGGAGCCAACTGGAGTGTACCATAGGACTATATTACCAGGTAGAACAGCCCAACCCTAACCCCAACAGTAACATATCTACAGACTCATAGTACTGGCCAGACCATGGCTCAGCACTCCTGGTGGTAACCAACAATGGTTCACCACAACAATGAAAAGTATTGTTTCTTGCGCGCTATATAGAAGAAGTGGGGAGTGGTACTAATTGGGTAAAAGCAAATTACTGTGGATGCTGGAATCTGAAACCAACAGAGAAAATGCTGGAAAATCTCAGCAGATCTGGCAGCATTTGTAAGGAGAGAAAAGAGCTGACATTTCGAGTCCAGATGACCCTTTGTCAAAGCTGGGATCCTTTGTCAAAGTTGGGTAGCTCTCTCAAAGAGCAGACATGGGCAAAATGGACTGAATGGCAGTCCTCTGTGCTTTACAGTTCTGTGGGAGAGAAATTTGTTCATGTAGCAGACTTACCTCACTCTCAGGATGGGCCATGGGTCACTACCTGTGAGTCCGACACAAGTTTCCTCATTAATATTGCGGAATGCCTTGAGACCTCTTGCAGATGTTACTTTTCCCTTGGGAATTGGTGTAGGCAGTGTAGTCGGACAGATATCCCCCCAAGATTCTACAGTCTGTTTTCTGAACATCTGCTCTTAACATGAATGTTGCCAATCGGGATCCCAGAAAAGCAATTTTTACATACAGCCCTTAGCTTTCCATTGACTGATATTATCTCCTCTGGTAAATACACTTCTTCATGGGGGTAGTGACTATTACAGACCATAATAGGTTCAATTCCTAGTCAATGCTGATCTAGCTGTTCTAAGTCATGGAATCAATTGGCGTTCTCAAGTTGGCCTCAGTAGCTCTAGGATAGAGAAAGGAGAATGATGCAGAGTCCGAATAGGCAATGCTGAAGATCATGGCCGCGATTCTCCAGCCCCGCACGCTCATGCGCAAATCGTGCCAGGCTGGAGAATTGCGGGATGGGGCCATAGCATGGTTAGTGCCTGCGAGACCCCTTTTGGAATTCACCCAGTCCCCACGCCCCAACTTAATCTGGTTCATCCTATGCCAGGATGCCAGGTTGGCACTACCACAAAGGGGGGGAAGGAGGTGCTGGAAGGGGGCATGGGTGGGCTCCTGAAGAGGAGGGTGGCTCTTGGCCACCCCATAAAGGGGTGTGGCTTACTTGGGGGGGGCGGGGGGGGTGGGGGGGATGCTGGTACCAGTGAGTGGAGGCATCTTAGCCGGTGAGTGGGGGGGTGGGGGAGGGGGGTGAGTGTAGTATTTTCTGGAGATTGGAGATCAGGGCACACTTTAAAAAAGGCGCCCCTTTCTACGAGGAGCCGGCCTTGCTGGAGCCTTTATGTCCCCACTCCAAAAACAATTCTAAGTGTGGGTAAATTCAACGAGAACCTCCAGAAAAATTTCTAAGTGCGGTCGAATTGCAAACCAAACACCATTCAGGAATCTCACCCGTTTTCCCGCTGAGGACAAAATGTAGAAATGTTTTGAGAGAATTCCACCCCATGTCTATGCAGCTACAGTACAGGAAAGAATTGGACGTTGATTGTGGCAAGCCTAAGGTTCAAAAAGAAAGAATTTTTTTTGTAAATGTTGATTATACCTTAACCTACCTGACACAAAATTGATGGAATTAGATTAGCAGCCCATTTTGCGCTGGCCAATTTTATTTTCTGTTGACTTCAGTGGAAAAGAAATTCAGAGAAGGTATAAAGCAGGCGGCCATGTTGATCCCATCAGTTTTCCACTGGGCTAGTTCCATTAAAATTCCTAAATCAGTGGCGACAGGCATCAGTTGTGGCCCATTGGCAACACTCACCTCAGAAAATTGTGGCTTCATATTGCCCACCAGAGACTTGCACATCAAATCCAGTGCAGTACTAAACACATGCTGCTCTTTCAGAGGTGCAGTCTTTTGGTTAAGGCATCAATTCGAGGCCCCTGTTTTGCCTTCTTAGAGGCCTTGGCACTACAAAGAGGAGCATAGGTGTCTGTTATGTTGTGGACTCTAGCGTCATCAAAAGATTTCAGACTTTGTTAGGAACAGAAGGTATTTGTTGATAAGAGAAAGTTGGTACAGAGGAGTTGCTGTACCAAGCAGCTGTAGGCTGCCCTGGAGCAGAGTTCCAGTCTTTACATGCTTACAACATGGCTTCTGAATGATTCTGCCTGAGAGAAGAATCCATCCTCTGGTGCGATCACTCACTCTCAGTTTCCATTGGTCCCTCAAGTCAGGTGATTCACTTCTGCTGTCTTAAAGAGGCAGACACCATATGCATAACAGTGTCCTTCCTGGTGTCCTGACCAATACGTATTCTTCAACCAGCGTCACTAGGACAGATTATTAGATCATTATCTCATTGTTGTTTGTGGGAGCTTGCTCTGTAAAAATTGGCTGCTACATTTCCCGCATTACAACCTGGACTACACTTTTTCAAAAGTACTTCATTGCCTGCAGAGCATTTTTAAACATCCTGAGGTTTTTAAAGCTGTTTCAAAGTCCTGTTATCACTATACTTCCTCTCAGTAAATTGCCCACATACCTGCCCCTCCATCTCCTTCTGAATGTTTGGGGGTCGATACTGCTCTTGCAGCAGTGTGATTGTTCACTTTGATCTTCAGTTCAATGTATATAGTCTCATTCGATGCGCTTGTCCTGTATCATCCCTCCTCACAGTGGTAACTTTAACCAATATTGTGACCCCCTTACCTCTTTTTTTTATCTCGTAGAATCATAGAATCTCTACAGTACAGAAGGAGTCTGCACCGACCACAATCCCACCCAATCCTGATTCCCGTAACCCCACATATTCATCCTGTTAATCCTCCTGACACTAGGGTCAATTTAGCATGGCCAATCAACCTAACCCGCACATCTTTGGACTCCCTTTTCATGAAAATCTTGTAATCAGGAATGTTGAGCTGCCACTCCTGTTCATTGATGCACTATCAATCAAGCAAAAACTAGTTTGTATGCAAGAACAAATAGGCTTTTATTCGCAAAAGACTTGGAGCACACCCATGCCGATGAACTGGTCCAGAGACTGAGGCAGGGGGGGTGGGGAGCAGTCACCTTTATACCTGGACCAGGGGGGGAGGAGTCTCAGGCAGGGCCGGTAGGGGCATGTCCAGGCATGTCACACACACATAGGCAATAAGCTAACAGTGGTTTACCACATTCACCCCCTGCTTTTAAAAAAGAGTCCGGCGGGGGTGAGGTGGGTGGAACGATATTTACAGAATTACAAATTCAGTCTCTCTGGGGGCTTGATCTGCCGCTGCGACCACCGTAGTGCCGGTTGTGGTGTCGGTTCCGGTGGCCGCGGTGTTGGTTCAGGCGCCAGGCCGTAGTCGCTCGAGTCGTCTGTAGTCCCTTCTGATTGTCGGGTGCATGGTGGCGGCTCCTGGGGCTCAGGCGTGCAGTATACGGGGGTTGGGGGTGTGGGGTTGTGGGTCATCGTGGTCCCTGGGGCACCTGCGGGTGCCAGGTCTCGAATGGAGACCGTGTCCTCCCGCCCGTCGGGGTACGCCACATAGGCGTATTGGGGGTTGGCGTGGAGGAGTTGGACCCTTTCGACCAGGGGGTCCGACTTATGGGTCCTCACGTGCTTCCGGAGCAGGACAGGACCTGGGGACGTCAGCCACGACGGTAGTGAGGTCCCCGAGGAGGACTTTCTGGGGAAAACAAACATTCTTTCGTGAGGGGTAGCATTGGTAACTGTGCAAAGGAGTGATCTAATCGAGTGTAGTGCATCAGGGAGGACCTCTTGCCAGCAGGTGACTGGAAGACCTTTAGACCTCAGAGCTAGTAAAACGGCCTTCCAGACTGTCGCGTTCTCCCTCTCTACCTGTCCGTCCCCCCTGGGGTTGTAGCTGGTGGTCCTACTCGAGGCTATGCCTTTGGAGAGCAGGTACTGTCGCAGCTCATCATTCATAAAGGAGGATCCCCGGTCGCTATGGATATAGCCAGAGAAACTGAACAGGGTGAAGAGGCTGTGCAGGGCTCTGATAACTGTGGCCGAGGTCATATCCAGGCAGGGAATAGTGAAGGGGAAACGTGAATATTCATCAATGACGTTGAGGAAGTATATGTTGCGGTCAGAAGAGGGGAGGGGGCCTTTGAAGTCGACGCTTAGGCGTTCGAAAGGGCGGGTGGTCTTTATGAGGTGTGCTCTGTCTGGCCGATAGAAGTGCGGCTTGCACTCTGCGCAGACCTGGCAGTGTCTAGTTATAGACCTGACTTCCTCAATGAAGGATATTGGTGCCCCTCTGGTTCAGGTGCACCCCGTCCTGTTTGTACAGGTCCCACCTTCCCCAGAATGTGTTCCAATTATCCACGTATCTGAAACCCTCCCTCCTACACCATCCCTGCAACCACATGTTTAACTGCACTCTCTCCCTTTCCTCAACTCGCTATCATGTGGCACCAGCAACGTAACAGAGATGACCACATGTTTTGTCTTGGCTCTCAGCTTCCAGCCCAGCTCCCAAAATTCCTGTTTTAAATCCCCGTCCCTTCTCTTACCTATGTCGTTGGTACCAATGTGTACCACGACTTGTGACTGTTTCCCCTCCCCCTTAAGAATCCGGAAAACACGGTCTGAGACGCCACGGACCCTGGCATCCGGTAGGCAACATACCATCCGTGAGTCTCTTTTGCTGCCACAGAACCTCCTATCTATCCCTCTAACTAACGAGTCCCCAATAACTATTGCCCTCCCGTTCTGCCCCTTACCCTCCCGAGCCACAGAGACGGACACAGTGCTGGAGATCCTCTCACTGCGGCTCACCACTGGTATGTCGTCCCCCTCAACCGTATCCAAAGCGGAATACTTGTTGCTAAGGGGAACGACCACAGGGGATCCCTGCACGGACTGCTTCCTCCCAGCCCCTCTCACCGTCACCCATCTGTTTTCGTTCCTCGGAGTAACTGTATCCCTAAAGCTTCTGTCTATGGCCACCTCTGCGTCCCTAATGATCCTAAATTCATCCAACTCCAGCTCCAGTTCCCTCACACGGTTTTGGAGGAGCTGCAGATGGGTGCACTTCCCACACATGTAATCAGCAGGGACACTATCGTCGTCCCTCACCTCAAACATAGTGCAAGAGGAACATAGCACTGCCTGCAAACCCTTCCCCTCCAGATACCTTGCCAGTACCAGGTAGAAACAGCAGAAATGAATTAAACTCACCCCTGCTCGCCCTGTCCCCCGAAGCCCTGTGAGCCAAAGCCCTTATAGCTCACACTCTGCTTCCCACACACTCCCTGCCCGCTCCCAACGCTGCCCGCTGTATACTGCAGCCGACCTTTTATACTTCGCGCACTTAAAAAACCCTTCCCAGACTCCATAGCAGCCCACTTCCGGTTTTCACTTCAAACTTAAGAAAAATACTACTACAAAAGTAAAGGCCAAAAAAAAACACACACTAACTGACTAATTAAATAAATAAATAATTCAATCAATCTTTCACCAGCACTCCTGCCTCCAATCACTCCCTCTCTGCTTGCTCCAGTGGAACAATCCAGGTGGGTTTAAACTAATTTGTCAGGGGAGTGGGAAAAGGAGTTGTAGTCCAGAAGTCAGTGAGGGTGGTGAGGTATTGGGGAAGGTATCAGGGTCAAGGGTGGGTACCGGTAGACAGGAAGGTGGGTTGAAGTGTGTCTACTTCAATGCAAGGAGCATCCGGAACAAGGTAGATGAACTTGAGGCGCGGATTGGTACTTGGGACTACGATGTTGTGGCCATTACGGAGACGTGGGTAGAACAAGGACAGGAATGGTTGTTGGACATTCCGGGGTATAGATGTTTCACTAAGTGTAGGGAAGCTGGTAAAAGAGGTGGAGGAGTAACATTGTTAATCAAGGATAGTTTAACGGCTGCGGAAAGGCACTTCGAGGGGGATCTGCACACTGAGGTAATATGGGCTGAGGTTAGAAATAGGAAAGGAGCGGTCATGTTGTTAGGAGTTTACTATAGGCCCCCAAATAGTAATAGAGATGTGGAGGAAGAAATTGCTAAGCAGATTATGGATATGTGTGGGGGTCACAGGGTAGTTGTCATGGGGGACTTTAACTTTCCAAATATTGATTGGAACCTTTGTAGGTCAAATAGTTTGGATGGGGCAGTTTTTGTGCAGTGTGTGCAGGAGGGTTTCCTGACACAATATGTGGATAGGCCGACAAGAGGTGAGGCCACATTGGATTTGGTACTGGGAAATGAACTTGGCCAAGTGTTAGATTTGGTTGTGGGAGAGCACTTTGTAGATAGTGACCACAATTCGGTGTCTTTTGTTATTGCAATGGAGGGGGATAGGGCCGTACGGCAGGGCAAGGTTTACAATTGGGGGAGAGGTAATTATGATGCGATTAGGCAAAAATTAGGGGACATAAGTTGGGAACAGAAACTGTCAGGGAAAGGCACAAATGAAAAGTGCTGCTCGGGCTGCAGTGGAGAGTGACAGTTGGTGTCTCAGTGAGGGAGTGCTGCTCGGGCTGCAGTGGAGAGTGACAGTTGGTGTCTCAGTGAGGGAGTGCTGCTCGGGCTGCAGTGGAGAGTGACAGTTGGGGAAGTGTGGGGAAGTTTTTTTTTTTTGTTTTCTTTTTTTCTTGCTGGTAATGGCTTCAGGGATGGCAGTTCAGGCAGTATGCTGCATCTCCTGTGGGATGTATGTGGTGAGGAAATCCAGTAGTGTTTCAGGAGATTTTAGTTGTAAGAAGTGCATTAGATTGCAGCTTCTGGAGGAGCGTGTAAAGGAGCTGGAAGGGGAGGTAGAGGAACTCCGCATAATTCGGGAGGCGGAGGTGGAAGTTGATAGGAGTTATAGAGAAATAGTAACTCCTAGAAATGAGGCTTGGGTCAATGCCAGGAGGAGGGGTAAGAAGCAATCGGGAAGACAATCCCCTGGGGCGGTTCCCCTCCATAATAGGTTTTCGGTGCTGGAGGCTACAGTTGAGGAGGAATCAACTGAGCATAGAGAGCAGATCTCTGGGGGTGAGCCGAGTGAGAAAGCTCAGGTGGTTAGGGGCTGTAAAAGACTGGGCCTTGTGATTGGGGACTCCACAATTAAGGAGACAGATAGGAGGGTCGGAACTAAAGGTAGGGACTCAGGGTTGGTGTGTTGCCTACCAGGGGCTGGGGTCCGGGATGTGTCTGACAGGGTATTCAGGACTCTTAGGGGGGAGGGAGATAAACCACAAGTTATTGTACATGTGAGGACACACGACATAGGGAGGATAGGGGAAGGGGATATTAGGCAGGGATTTATGGAGTTGGGGTGGAAACTAAAGGCCAAGACTGACAGAGTGGTTATCTCTGGACTCTTGCCTGTACCACGGGATAGTTTAGAGAGGAATAGGGAGAGGGAAGGTTTGAATTCATGGCTGAGGGGATGGTGCAGGAGGGAGGGGTTCAGGTACTTAAGCAATTGGGGCTCGTACTGGGGAAGGTGTGACCTCTATGAGAAGGATGGTCTACACCTTAATCAGAAGGGGACCAATATCCTGGGGGGTAAATTTGCTAAGGCCATGCAGGGAGGTTTAAACTGATTCGGGGGGGGGGAGGGATCCTGAGTAGTGGGGCTGAAAGTGAGGGATGCATGGATGGGGACTGCAATGCACGGCATTGCAGAGGTGGGGTGGAGCAGGGTTTGAAATGTGTATACTTCAATGCCAGGAGTATTCGCAATAAAGTGGGTGAACTTGCAGCGTGGATCAGTACCTGGGACTTCGATGTTGTGGCTATTTCAGAGACATGGATAGAGCAGGGGCAGGAATGGATGCTGCAGGTCCCGGGGTTCAAATGTTTTAGTCGAAGTAGGGAAGGAGGTAGAAGAGGGGGAGGGGTAGCATTATTGGTCAGAGATTGTATCACAGTGTCAGAGAGGAGGTTTGATGAGGACTTATCTGTTGAGGTAGTATGGGCGGAGATTAGAAATAGGAGAGGAGAGGTCACCCTGTTGGGAGTCTTTTATAGACCTCCTAAAAGTTCTAGAGAGGTTGAGGAAAGGATTGCGGAGTCAATCCTGCTTAGGAGTGAAAGTAATAGGGCAATTGTTATGGGGGATTTTAACTTGACTAATATTGACTGGAATTGTTATAGCTCTAGCTCGTTAGAGGGGTCAGTTTTTGTTCAAAGCGTGCAGGAAGGTTTTTTGACTCAGTATGTAGACAGGCCAACTAGAGGTGAGGCTATATTGGATCTGGTGCTGGGAAATGAGCCAGACCAGGTGCTAGACTTGGAAGTTGGTGTGCATTTTGGTGATAGTGACCACAATTCGGTTACGTTCACCTTAGTGATGGAAAGGGATAGGCATGAACCTCGGGCCAATGGTTTTAGCTGGGGGAAGGGTAATTATGAGGCTATTAGGAGAGAATTAGGAAACATAGGTTGGACTAGGAGATTACAGGGACTGGGAACGTCCGACATGTGGAGTTTTTTTCAAGGAGCAGCTACTGCGAGTCTGTGATAGGTATGTCCCTGTCAGGCAAGGAGGAATTGGTAGGGCTAGGGAACCGTGGTGCACCAAAAAAGTTTCTTTGTTGGTTAAAAAGAAAAAGGAGGCTTATGTTCGGATGAGACGTGAGCACTCGGGTAGTGCACTAGAAAGCTTTAGATTGGCTAAGAGGGAGTTGAAGAGCGAGCTTAGAAGGGCTAAAAGGGGACATGAGAAGACTTTGGCGGATAGGGTTAAAGAGAATCCTAAGGCGTTCTATAGGTATGTCAAGAACAGAAGGTTGGTTAGGGCAAGTTTAGGGCCAGTTATAGATGGCAGAGGGAAGTTATGTGTGGAACCGGAGGAGATTGGTGAAGCATTGAACCAATATTTCTCTTCGGTGTTCACGCAAGGGGACATGAATATAGCTGAGGAGGACACTGGGTTGCAAGGGAGTAGAATAGACAGTATTACAGTTGATAAGGAGGATGTGCAGGATATTCTGGAGGGTCTGAAAATAGATAAATCCCCTGGTCCGGATGGGATTTATCCAAGGATTCTCTGGGAGGCAAGAGAAGTGATTGCAGAGCCTCTGGCTCTGATCTTCAGGTCGTCGTTGGCCTCTGGTATAGTACCAGAAGATTGGAGGTTAGCGAATGTTGTCCCATTGTTTAAGAAGGGGAACAGAGACTTCCCCGGGAATTATAGACCGGTGAGTCTCACTTCTGTTGTCGGCAAGATGTTGGAAAAAATTATAAGGGATAGGATTTATAGTTATTTGGAGAGTAATGAATTGATAGGTGATAGTCAGCATGGTTTTGTGGCAGGTAGGTCGTGCCTTACTAACCTTATTGAGTTTTTTGAGAAAGTGACCAAGGAGGTGGATGGGGGCAAGGCAGTGGACGTGGTATATATGGATTTTAGTAAGGCGTTTGATAAGGTTCACCATGGTAGGCTTCTGCAGAAAATGCAGATGTATGGGATTGGGGGTGATCTAGGAAATTGGATCAGGAATTGGCTAGCGGATAGGAAACAGAGGGTGGTGGTTGATAGTAAATATTCATCATGGAGTGCGGTTACAAGTGGTGTACCTCAGGGATCTGTTTTGGGGCCACTGCTGTTTGTAATATTTATTAATGATCTGGATGAGGGTATAGTTGGGTGGATTAGCAAATTTGCTGATGACACCAAAGTCGGTGGTGTGGTAGACAGTGAGGAAGGGTGTCGTAGTTTGCAGGAAGACTTAGACAGGTTGCAAAGTTGGGCCGAGAGGTGGCGGATGGAGTTTAATGCGGAGAAGTGTGAGGTAATTCACTTTGGTAGGAATAACAGATGTGTTGAGTATAGGGCTAACGGGAGGACTTTGAATAGTGTGGAGGAGCAGAGGGATCTAGGTGTATGTGTGCATAGATCCCTGAAAGTTGGGAATCAAGTAGATAAGGTTGTTAAGAAGGCATATGGTGTCTTGGCGTTTATTGGTAGGGGGATTGAATTTAGGAGTCGTAGCGTTATGTTGCAACTGTACACAACTCTGGTGCGGCCGCACTTGGAGTACTGTGTGCAGTTCTGGTCCCCACATTACAGGAAGGATGTGGAGGCTTTGGAGAGGGTGCAGAGGAGGTTTACCAGGATGTTGCCTGGTATGGAGGGGAGATCCTATGAGGAGAGGCTGAGGGATTTGGGATTGTTTTCGCTGGAAAGGCGGCGGCTAAGAGGGGATCTTATTGAAACATATAAGATGATTAGAGGTTTAGATAGGGTGGATAGTGATAGCCTTTTTCCTCTGATGGAGAAATCCAGCACGAGGGGGCATGGCTTTAAATTGAGGGGGGGTAGTTATAGAACCGATGTCAGGGGTAGGTTCTTTACCCAGAGGGTGGTGAGGGATTGGAATGCCCTGCCAGCATCAGTAGTAAATGCGCCTAGTTTGGGGGCGTTTAAGAGATCCGTAGATAGGTTCATGGACGAAAAGAAATTGGTTTAGGTTGGAGGGTCACAGTTTTTTTTTTAACTGGTCGGTGCAACATCGTGGGCCGAAGGGCCTGTTCTGCGCTGTAATGTTCTATGTTCTATGTTCTATGTTCTAAAACTGGAGCTTGTTCAAGGAACAAATACTGGGTGTCCTTGATAGGTATGTCCCTGTCAGGCAGGGAGGAAATGGCCAAGTGAGGGAACCATGGTTCACGAAAGAGGTGAAAAGGAAGAGGGAAGCTTATGTAGGGATGAGGAAACAAGGTTCAGATGGCTCGATTGAGGGTTACAAGTTAGCAAGGAACGAGCTGAAAAAGGGGCTTAAGAGAGCTAGGAGGGGACATGAGAAGTCCTTGGCGGGTCGGATCAAGGAAAACCCCAAGGCTTTTTACTCTTATGTGAGGAATAAAAGAATGACCAGGGTGAGGTTAGGGCCGGTCAAGGACAGTAGTGGGAACATGTGCATGGAGTCAGTAGAGATAGGCGAGATGATGAATGAATACTTTTCTTCAGTGTTCACCAAAGAGAGGGACCATGTTTTTGAGGAAGAGAAGGTGTTACAGGCTAATAGGCTGGAGGAAATAGATGTTCGGAGGGAGGATGTCCTTGCAGTTTTGAATAAACTGAAGGTCGATAAGTCCCCTGGGCCTGATGAAATATATCCTAGGATTCTTTGGGAGGCAAGGGATGAGATTGCAGAGCCTTTGGCTTTGATCTTTGGGTCCTCACTGTCCACGGGGGTGGTGCCAGAGGACTGGAGAGTGGCGAATGTTGTTCCTCTGTTTAAGAAAGGGAATAGAAATGACCCTGGTAATTATAGACCGGTTAGTCTTACTTCGGTGGTTGGTAAATTGATGGAAAAGGTCCTTAGGGATGGGATTTACGACCATTTAGAAAGATGCGGATTAATCCAGGATAGTCAGCACGGATTCGTGAAGGGCAAGTCGTGCCTCACAAATTTGATTGAATTTTTTGAGGAGGTAACTAAGTGTGTTGATGAAGGTAGGGCAGTTGATGTCATATACATGGATTTTAGTAAGGCGTTTGATAAGGTCCCCCATGGTCGGCTTATGATTAAAAAGTGAGGAGGTGTGGGAAAGAGGGAAAGTTGGCCGATTGGATAGGTAACTGGCAGTCTGATCGAAGACAGAGGGTGGTGGTGGATAGAAAATTTTCGGATTGGAGGCAGGTTGCTAGCGGAGTGCCACAGGGATCTGTGCTTGGTCCTCTGCTCTTTGTGATTTTTATTAATGACTTAGAGGAGGGGGCTGAAGGGTGGATCAGTAAATTTGCTGGTGACACCAAGATTGGTGGAGTAGTGGATGAGGTGGAGGGCTGTTGTAGGCTGCAAAGAGACATAGATAGGATGCAAAGCTGGGCTGAAAAATGGCAAATGGTGTTTAACCCTGATAAATGTGAGGTGATCCATTTTGGTAGGACTAATTTAAATGTGGATTACAGGGTCAAAGGTAGGGTTCTGAAGACTGTGGAGGAACAGAGAGATCTTGGGGTCCATATCCACAGATCTCTAAAGGTTGCCACTCAAGTGGATAGAGCTGTGAAGAAGACCTATAGTGTGTTAGCTTTTATTAACAGGGGGTTGGAGTTTAAGAGCCGTGGGGTTATGCTGCAACTGTACAGGACCTTGGTGAGACCACATTTGGAATATTGTGTGCAGTTCTGGTCACCTCACTATAAGAAGGATGTGGAAGCGCTGGAAAGAGTGCAGAGGAGATTTACCAGGATGCTGCCTGGTTTGGAGGGTAGGTCTTATGAGGAAAGGTTGAGGGAGCTAGGGCTGTTCTCTCTGGAGCGGCGAGGCTGAGGGGAGACTTAATAGAGGTTTATAAAATGATGAAGGGGATAGATAGAGTGAACGTTCAAAGACTATTTCCTCGGGTGGATGGAGCTATTACAAGGGGGAATAACTATAGGGTTCGTGGTGGGAGATATAGGAAGGATATCAGAGGTAGGTTCTTTACGCAGAGAGTGGTTGCGGTGTGGAATGGACTGCCTGCAGTGATAGTGGAGTCAGACACTTTAGGAACATTTAAGCGGTTATTGGATAGGCACATGGAGCACACCAGGATGATAGGGAGTGGGATAGCTTGATCTTGGTTTCAGATAAAGCTCAGCACAACATCGTGGGCCGAAGGGCCTCTTCTGTGCTGTACTGTTCTATGTTCTGTGTTCTATGAAGTAGGGCAAGTTACGGACTTTAATGAAGTGAAAAAACCTGGTGACACCCGGGTGGCAGAGGTCGTTGTGGAGAGTCTGCAATTGGTCTATTTGTGCTCTGGCACATATTCCCCGGGACAGGGCGTCTGGGGGCTCATTGAGCTTCCCGGGCCGGTATAAGATGTCGTAATTGTAGGTGGAAAGCTCGATTCTCCACCTCAATATTTTATCATTTTTTATCTTGCCCCGCTGCATGTTATTAAACATGAATGCAACTGACCGTTGGTTGCAACGCACGCAGGAATTGATCGCCCGATTCTCCTGGCCGTTGTCTGCGAGTAGCCAGAAGATGTCTGGCGTAGATTACATTAGACTGTTTGTTGTACTGGCCTTTTAAAAGTTCGATCGCATCCTCGTAAGTTTCAGCGTCTCTAATCATCGAAAATACTTGATCGCTTACCCGGGGGTGGAGCACGTGTAGCTTGTCGGTTTTGGTCCGGACGACGGAGGCGGAGGCGGTGAGGAAAGTTTGGAAACATCGCAGCCAGAGTTCGAAGCTGTTAGAGGCTGCTACGACTTGAGGATCCAATTCTAATCTATCGGGTTTTAATATCTGCTCCATCCCAAAACTTTTTGCAAATAAAATTGATGCACTATCAATCAAGCAAAGACTAGTTTGTATGCAAGAACAAATCGGCTTTTATTCGCAAAAAACTTGGAGCACACCCATGCCGATGAACTGGTCCAGAGACTGAGGCAGGGGGGTGGGGAGCAGTCACCTTTATACCTGGACCAGGGGGGGAGGAGTCGCAGGCAGGGCCGGCAGGGGCATGCCCAGGCATGTCACACACACACAGGCAATAAGCTTAACAGTGGTTTACCACATTCTTCTTTAAGCCATGTTTCAGTGATCGCTATGACGTGAAGTGTACTTCCAATGTCTATCTGCGCCATTGGTTCATCTGTCTTTCTCACCACATTCCTTGCATTGATATAAATATCATTAAGCATTGCAAAACTCCCTTGTCCTCTGTTTCCTGGCCTTTGTTTCCTCTGCCTAACTCATATGTCGACTAATTTTCCACCTTTCTTTTCTAGCTTTGCTTCTTCCCCCTTCTAAATCGACTCTCAGGTTCCCACCCCTTTGTCAAGATTAGTTTTAACCCTCTCTAATCGCTCTTCCAAACTTCCCCACAATGACATTGGTGCTGGACCTGCTTAGGTACAACCTGCCCAGCAGGTCTCACCTCCCAGAGCTGGTCCCAATATCCCAGGAATCTAAAGCCTTCCCTCTTGCACTATCTGTCCAGCTCTGTATTCAGCTGTAGTGTCCCTCTGTGCTCACCTGTTGGACTTTAACCTGGTGTTATTTGACTTCTCACTAGCAAATGACAGTGGGAAAAGCCGAGAGATTAAATATCTTTACGATTATTAATTTCTTTCCTAGTTTCCTTCTTCCATCGGGAAAAAGGTACAAAAGTCTGAGATCACGTACCAACCGACTAAAGAACAGCTTTTTCCCTGCTGCTGTCAGACTTTTGAATGGACCTACCTTATATTAAGTTGATCTTTCTCTACACCCTGGTTATGACTGTAACATTACATTCTGCACCCTCTCCTTTCCTTCTCTATGTACGATATGCTTTGTCTGTATAGCGCACAAGAAACAATACTTTTCACTGTATACCAATATATATAACAATAATAAATCAAATCAAATCCAATCCAATAGTTCTGTAAAATTTGCTTGCAGGACCTCATCCCTGTTTCTACCTGTATCGTTGCTACCAATCATTGGACCATGACTTATAGGTGTTCCCCAGTCCCCCTCTCAGTATGTTTTGCAACTGCTCATAGAAACATAGAAACATAGAAAATAGGAGCAGGAGGAGGCCATTTGGCCTTTCGAGCCTGCTCCGCCATTCATCACGATCATGGCTGATTGTCCAACTCAATAGCCTAATCGTGCTTTCTCCCCATAACCTTTGATCCCATTCACCCAAAGTACTATATCCAGCCACCTCTTGAATATTTTCAATGTTTTGGCATCAACTACTTCCTATGGTAATGAATTTCACAGGCTCACCACTCTTTGGGTGAAGAAATGTCTCCTCACCTCTATCCTAAATGGTCTACCCTGAAGCCTCAGACTGACCCCTGGTTCTGAACTCACCCACCATCAGGAATATCCTCCCTGCATCTACCCTGTCTAGTCCTGTTAGAATTTTATAAGTCTCTATGTGAGCCCCAGCTCAGTGACATCCTTGACTTTGACATCAGGAAGGCAACATACCATCTTGAAGTCACAATGGCAGCAACAGAAATACCTGTCTGTGCCTCTAACTATTGAACCTCCTACAACTATTACTTTATTGATTTTCCTCCTCCTCTACAGCTGAAACACCTTTGATGCTATTTGGTTCTGGCTGCATTCCCCAGGGGAACCAGGGCCCTCACCTCTACTCGCAACTGAATACCGGTTAGGCAGCAAGATAGACTAGGGGTCTCCTGCATGACCTGCCTAGTTCTCCTTGACTTTCTGGTGATTACCCATTTCCGCTCCGAACACTCTTAAATAGCAGGATGACCAGCTCTTGAAACGTGCTATCCTTGTAGCTCTCAGCTTCACAGATGCACTATAGTGACAGCTGCTGTTTAAACTCCAGAGCCCAGAATTCAAGCTTACAACTTGTTTGCCCAGAACACAAGAAGCATCCTGGAGCCCCACATAGCATTGATTGTTCAATTGATAAGATCGAGGTGCTACTATGCTTCTATTTATTAGATTACTTTATAAAACTCACCTGAAATAAATTGAGGGCTTCTTCCTAAGCTGGATAAATAAAACACTCACCAGCTACACACCAATCAGCTCCTGCTGATGCCCTGATGTCACTTTAGATGTTTCTCCTCTCTCCATAAAGTTTACACTCTGGACTCATCAATTCTTGATCTAATCGTTCTTAAAAGTACTGACCACACAAAAACTGGTAAATAAATACTTAACTGTGTGCTAACTTTAAAACCTTTGGGTTCCACTGGCCCTCTCTCTGTGTTGTTCACTGAAGGTGATACACTATCAATTTACGAGGACTCCAGCAAGTGAGCAAAATACAACAGGCTTTTAATCGCAAAGAACTGGAACACACCCTAGTAGTCAGCCGGGGCCAGACTGAGGCAGACGGGAGGAACCGTTACCTTTATACCTCGATCAGGTGGAAAGGGAGGAGTCTCGGGTCAGGCGCAGCAGGGGCGCGTCCAGGCATACAACATGCAGTTACAGTGGGTCACCACAGAAGGCCAGATGGATTCTTTAAGGAATAAGACATTGGGCAAAGATCATAGCAGGTTAGGACTTGGAAAATTAGTTCAACGACATCAATCTTCAGAATGGCAGACTTGAATCAAACCGCCAAGTTTTGGCTTACAAACCAATAAACCAAACCTGTCATGAAGGGAGTTGACTGAATGATCTCCAAGGCACCTGAACCAAATAACTTCGCTCCAAAGTTTTGGTCATTTTTTCCCCCCTCAAGATCAGATTGAATGTCATCATCCAAATCTTCTGAGCAGACTCAGAATCGCTGCATGAACTTTGATTGGAGTGAAAATTACCCACTTACCTGGATATGTTCATAAAGTCATGATGTGGAGATGCCGGTGTTGGACTGGGGTAAACACAGTAAGAAGTTTAACAACACCAGGTTAAAGTCCAACAGGTTTATTTGGTAGCAAAAGCCACACAAGCTTTTGGAGCTCCAAGCCCCTTCTTCAGGTGAGTGGGAATTCCCACTCACCTGAAGAAGGGGCTTGGAGCTCCGAAAGCTTGTGTGGCTTTTGCTACCAAATAAACCTGTTGGACTTTAACCTGGTGTTGTTAAACTTCTTACTGTGTTCATAAAGGACAGACTTCCAATCCATGATGCAGAGGAACTTCCTGAGCACAGAAATCCACACAGAGAGCAGCAACAAGAGTCAGCGCAGGAGCCAGGCACTCTTCTCCCTGCACTAGCTGCTGCACAGTAAGTTTATACGTCCAATGTGAGTGTTAGCGAATGGGTGAATGAGTGAATGGGTAAGGTGGGTGGATGAGGTAAGCAGGTAGAGTGGCAGGTGGGTGAAGTGGCTGGTGTTTAGGGTGGTTGGTAGGTGAAGTGGCACATGGGTGAGATGATAGTTTGGAAGGTGGGTAAGGAGGTAGAGTGGAAGATGGGCGTGGGGTTAGGTGAATGTGTGGGCAGATGTGGAGTTATCAGGTCAAGGGCTTGTCAAGTAGGATCGGGGGGGGAGTCGGGTGATGGGGGCAGTCAGGTCTGGTTGCTGGGGGGGTAATTGGGTGATGGGCACTAGTCAGACCATGTCAGGGATAGTCAGGTTGGGTTGGAAGAACATTTGGGTTAGGTGAGGGGGTGCCAGGGAATAGCTGGTGGATCAGAGGGGTAGTCGCAGGGTCAGGGGTGTAGTAGGGGATGTGGGAGGGGAGGGGGTTCAGTCTGGGTGATTGGGAGGTCAGTTGTATAATTACCCAGGAGTTAACTGGGAATTTCTGTCTACCATTTCTGGTTAACTATTCATATAGGTTGGAACTGTCTGAAATCTCCAACTCTGATTCAGAGGTGGAGGCTTTTCCAGAGGGTTCCAGGTGGCAGGGGAATGCTCATTGGAAGTTCAAACTTCCTTGGTTTTTCCCACTGAGTCAGCGTGTCAGAATGTCCATGGGGGTTGGGTCAGAAGTCGGGACTCAAATGATCTGCAAACTGGAATATCTTGGATCCACAAACATGATCTCGAAATTCAGTTTGCAACATCTATTTGTTGGCATACCATATCCCAGGCAGAAAGCGCATGCACATCCTGACTATGTGCTTTAGATTATTTACATTTGGATCTTACATTGCCACCTTTCCCAATGATTACAGCTTAGCAAGTGGAAGACTTCTGAGTTTCTATTGAGAACGCTACAGATGGCCTTGGAGGACAACCTTAAATACCTCTGAACTTTGAGTGCCAGATTACACACTGCTGCACCTCACTGTGAGCTGCACCAGATTAGACCTGTTGGCTGATTGGCAGCAGCAAGGATACTGGTGGAGTGTCTCCCAGAGAAGCACCCATGGGGGGGGGGGGGGGGCAACAAGTGCTTCTCCAAGGGTAGTATCTCAGGGCTTTTGAGCCTTTGCTAGAGAACAGAGGGCTGGAGTAATAGGAAGGCCAATGGGAATTCCCATTGACAGCGGCAGGACCAGACTATCCCACCGCTAGTAAACAATGTGCCACCTCGTGCCAGCGGTAAACACGTGACTGGGAGGCCAGAGAATCTCGTCCGAGGTATAAGTCTCCCATGGATGTTTAACCAAAATTGAGAGTCCGAGTTCTGGTCTTCACTGGCTGGGACAGGCTGGAGCAGAGACCCTCAGCAGATGCAATGCTCCCATTAAACCAAATCCCTGAACAAGGGATATATAAGCAAAGTCAAGCATTTTAAAACCAATTCACTGGATGATGTGGAAGCAACAGACAAGTTAAAATGCGACGCTGACTGACATTTACACAAACAGAATTGCAGAAGATAATTGGCCAATTAGTGCCCATTCTGTGAGTCATATTTCCATGGCAGCGACTCTCAGGGTCAGATGAACAAGATGTCTCACACAGTAACTGTGACCTCTGGCTGCAGCCTGCTCTAATCCCAATTCATTCCCACAATAAAGTGCTGTCAAACCTAACTCAAACAGAACAAACTGTAACCTTGTTACCAGTAAAGAATGGTAACTAAGGAGCAAAATTATGGAATCATAATGCATGACCACTTTATGTGGTGATGTTTAATAAGGTTATGTTCCCCCTGATCCCACACTCGTCTGAAGGGGAGATGGACATCTCGTATCAAAGCTCCTTTATACTGCAAAGCTTAGACAGTGATTCACCAAGCAGAATGTTGCTCCACAGGACTAACATTTCAAATGGGTGAGTTTGACTTACGGCAGGAATGCGGTGGGAGTTGACAGTGGCCCTTCCCAGGACTTTGAGTCAGAGGTCTGGGCCTGGGAGGAAATCCTGTCGGTCAGCTATTTGCAAGTTTTGGCAACACAGACTGGGCAACCTAGAGGCCTCTGATCAGCAGCAAGGGAAGGCTGCCACGGGTAAAGTGAGTCACAGAGCAGGGGGGAGTGATCTGAGAGTCTTATAACCAGGATTTGGGATGTGACGGGGGGTGGAGGAGGCGTGAAGAAGCTCTCAGTGCAGCAGAGACCTGCATTCTCCATGTAGGTTTGAAGAGGCATTGTTGTTCCCTCTGACCCCATTAAGGGATATTATGAGCTCTTACTTTCAGTGGCCTCACAAGTTTCCCATTAGCTGTACCTGGCAAGGTGACAGCAGTGGGCACTCTGCTCAGGAACAGGTTAAAAATGACCTAGATCCCTCTGCAATTCATAGAATCATAGAATCCCTACAATGCAGAAAGAGGCCATTTGGCCCATCAAGCCTGCACTGACAACATTCCCATCCAGACCTTATCCCCGTAACCCCACATATTTACCCTGCTAGTCCCCCTGACACTAAGTGGCAATTTAACATGGCCAATCAACCAGCACATCTTTGGACTGTGGGAGGAAACCAGAGCACCCGGAGGAAACCCATGCAGACATGGGGAGAATGTGCAAACTCCATACAGACAGTGACCCAAACTGGGAATTGAACCCAGGTTCCTGGCGCTGTGAGGCAGCAGTGCTTACCACTTTTTTTTTAAGAAACCTCCAAATTCTGTCGTTTTGATGCCATATTGTATTTTTTGGCCCACTCTCCTCCCACTGCCTGCTACTTGCCCTATGTGTAATTCAAATGTGTTGATCTCTTTCCCCCCCCACGTCAGTCCCATCCCTTAATCCTTTGTCCTGCCTACCGTGGGGCATCGACCGTTTTCAATATGCTCAAATGCATAGACCACTTTTAGAAGTGATGTCAAGAATGTGAATAGGCCAGTACCATAAGGCCCCTGTTCCTTTTTGCAAAGACAAGGCTCAGCTCAGTCAGTGGTGCATTGGAGCATAATATAGAAAAGGACTTACGGTGGTAAGAAGTGGGCACCTCATTCCCTGGAGAGGGCTGACTGAGGTTGCTTCATGCTGGGAGGAGATCTGTGATAAAAAGAAAGAACTGGCCTACAGCTATCCTGGCCTCCAACTATTCTGGCCTTCATGTATACTGAGATCCGAGAAAGAGTCATAATAGACTCAAAATGTCAACTCTGTTTCTCTCCCCACGGATGTTGCCGGTTTTTTCAGCATTTTATTTCAGATTTCCAGCACCCACAATATTGAGCTTTTACATTTATTCATTATATTGCTCTTCGCATCTCGCATAGTACAGTACAAGAATCAATTTTGAAATGCAGTCATTGGTATAAAGGCAAAATGCATAGATTCTGAGAGGGTGATACAGGAGTGCAGGGTCGACACCTCGAAAAGTCTTCAAGATAGAAAAGCATAGGGAAAGCTAGAGTAACATTTATTTGTCAGAGGCAAGGAAATTGTAGTCTTTTGAATGCACATTATTTCCAACTTAATGAAACATCACTCTATATTTATCAATGAAGTGTAGTAGCAAAGTCCTACTGTCTCCCCAATTTCACTGTGGGACACTCACTGTGGGACATTCATTGGGATATTCATTGTGGGACACTCCCTGTGGGACATTCATTGTGGATATTCACTGTTGGGCATTTACTGTCTGGACCCCAGCGGTTACTGTGGAGGTTGTTGGTCGGGTTCAGTGCAACCCTGTTGGCCAGTGGTGGCAGCAGTGGAGGGTGTGGTGTGAATGGACATTTTTGTGCCTGGGATCACCTCAGGATTTCAGAGTGATTTTGAGGGCCTGAAAAGTGAGGGTGGGATTGGGCAGGTGGCAGAGTGGATTCAATGCTTTTTGTGCAAAGCAGACAATGCAGTCACTCAACCGCTTAATTCTGTAGTTGTTCTCTTGGCTGTTCAATATTTTGATCTCCTCAAGGTAACCTCGTTTTAAAATTTGTATGTTTAGCGCCAGTGGACTAAAATGTCACTGCACTGGAACCTTCATGCATTTAGCTTGCTCTTCTCTGTATTGTGTTTTCAGATAGTCAACAGGATTCCATAACACAGGCACCAAACCCTCACAGACATGTTTTGTGACCAATCAGATCCTGGGTAGCTGCTTCTACCTGATAAACACTGAAGGTGACTTCAACATAACCAAATATCTAGTGTAACTGTCAGTGTCTTTATTGGAATCTGAAGAGTTGGGGAAGTACTTACCAGGGAGAAGGTATGGTCAAGGGACTGAAACTGGCTATCAATGATAGCAGCTGAAGCAGCTCCAGCTCTAGCGGGGGAACATGCTTCGAGGGATGAAGTTGAGCAAAAAAGGTTTCCCAAAGTGTCTCCATTAACTAAGTAGCAGCAGGAAGGAGTATCTCTTCACGCATATTCCAGCTATCAATTTGAAGGAAATTTGATATATTTGGAGGGAGACCAGAAGAATCAAGTGATCCTTTGGCTGAAAACAGGATCAAAGATGAACAAATGGTCTGAGCATCTATGCGCTTCAATGAGAACAAAGAAGCAGCATTTTTGGAAGAACATTTGCTTAGAAAGATTGTGGAGAAATATTAGGGAGCGATATTGATTTCCAAGTCATGACAAGAGTATTGTTTAATAGCAGTGGCTTTTGCAAATGCAGCAGAAATTTTACGTAATGTAAGTAATATGAAGGAAAGGACTCCGTCTCAATATCCCTGGAAACTGTAAACCTGTTTAATCAAATCGTCACCTACAAAGCAACAAGGGAAACCCAATTGAAAATTCCCTAGCTGAAGCAGCGAGGGTGAAAATATCCAGATGGAGGTGAGGAGACTTCTTAGCAACAAGCCTCAACTAATGCATATGATGACATTATCAAGACCATGGGAAAAAACAGGATTACCAAGACCAGAAGAGAGGTGATTGTCAGCACCAGTGTAGATGTAAGCATTGTGCTGAAGAGATAAGAGTTATAGCTGGGGGAAAGGAAATTATGATGCGATTAGGCGAGATTTAGCTGGCATAGGTTGGGGAAGGAAACTGCAGGGGATGGGCACAATTGTAATGTGGAACTTGTTCAAGGAACAGCTACTACGCGTCCTTGATAAATATGTACCTGTCAGGCAGGGAGGAAGCAGACGTGTGAGGTTTACTAAGGAGGTTGAATCTCTTGTGAAGAGGAAGAAGGAGACTTATGTTAAGATGAGATGTGAAGGCTCAGTTAGGGCACTTGAGAGTTACAAGTTAGCCAGGAAGGACCTAAAGAAAGAGTTAAGAAGAGCCAGGAGGGGACATGAGAAGTCTTTGGCAGGTAGGATCAAGGAAAACCCTAAAGCTTTCTATAGGTATGTCAGGAGTAAAAGACTGACTAGGGTAAGATTAGGGCCAGTCAAGGACAGTAGTGGGAAGTTGTGCAAGGAGTCTGAAGAGATAGGAGAGGCACTAAGTGAATATTTTTCATCGGTATTCACACTGGAGAGGGACAGTGTTGTCGAGGGGAGTACTGAGATGCAGGCTGTTGGACTGGATGGGATTGAGGTTCATAAGGAGGAGGTGTTAGCAATTCTGGAAAGGGTAAAAATAGATAAGTCCACTGGGTCGGATGGGATTTATCCTAGGATTCTCTGGGAGGCTAGACAGGAGATTGCAGAGCCTTTGGCTTTGATCTTTGTGTCGTCATTGTCTACAGGAACAGTGCCAGAAGACTGGAGGATAGCAAATGTTGTCCCCTTGTTCAAGAAGGGGATTAGGGACAACCCTGGTAATTATAGACTGGTGAGCCTTACTTCTGTTGTGGGCAAAGTATTGGAAAGGATTATAAGAGATAGGATTTATAATCACCTAGAAAGGAATAATTTGATTAGGGATAGTCAGCATCCTTTTGTGAAGGGTAAGTCGTGCCTCACAAACCTTATTGAGTTCTTTGAGAAGGTGACCAAAGAGGTGGATGAGGGAAAAGCGGTTGATGTGGTGTATATGGATTTCAGCAAAGCGTTTGATAAGGTTCCCCATGGTAAGCTTTTGCAAAAAATACAGACACATGGGATTGAGGGTGATTTAGTGGTTTGGATCAGGAAGTGGCTAGCTGTAAGAAAACAGAGGGTGGTGGTTGATGGGAAATATTCATCCTGGAGTTCAGTTACTAGTGGTGTACCGCAAGGATCTGTTTTGGGGCCACTGCTGTTTGTCATTTTTATTAATGACCTGGATGAGGGGGTGGAAGGATGGATTAGTAAATTTGCGGATGACACTAAAGTCGGTGGAGTTGTAGACAGTGTGGAGGGAAGTGGCAGGTTATAGAGGGACATAGATAAGCTGCAGAGCTGGGCTGAGAGGTGGCACATAGAGTTTAATGCGGAAAAGTGTGAGGTGATTCACTTTGGAAGGAGTAACAGGAAGGCGTACGGTGTGTTAGCTTTTATTGGTAGAGGGATTGAGTTTCGGAGCCAGGAGGTCATGCTGCAACTGTACAAAACTCTGGTGCGGCCGCATTTGGAGTATTGCGTACAGTTCTGGTCGCCGTATTATAGGAAAGATGTGGAAGTGTTAGAAAGGGTGCAGAGGAGATTTACCAGGATGTTGCCTGGTATGGTGGGAAAATCGTATGAGGAAAGACTGAGGGGCTTGAGGTTGTTTTCGTTAGAGAGATGAAGGTTAAGAGGTGACTTAATAGAGGCATACAAGATGATCAGAGGATTAGATAGGGTGGATAGTGAGAGCCTTTTTCCTCAGATGGTGATGGCGAGCATGAGGGGACACAGCTTTAAATTGAGGGGTGATAGATATAGGACAGATGTTAGAGGTAGGTTCTTTACTCAGAGAGTAGTAAGGGCGTGGAATGCCCTGCCTGCAGCAGTAGTGGACTCGTCAACATTAAGAGCATTCAAATGGTTATTGGATAAACATATGGATGATATTGGAATAGTGTAGATTAGAGGGGCTTTAGATTGGTTCCACTGGTCGGCGCAACATCGAGGGCCGAAGGGCCTGTACTGCGCTGTAATGTTCTATGTTCTATGTTCTACAAGCAGAGCAGATTGCTACAAGGCAGAGGGAGATCCAATCACAGCTGTCTTATCTCCAAAGCAAGCCTCAAGACTGAACAAGCCCAAGTGATACTTCCAAAAGATGCTGGAATTGTAATGGTAATGAGCATTTTAAACAAGACTGCCTTCAACAGCCACAGACCCCACAAGCAGCAGGAATGGAAACCCCATCAAGCCTAACTGCATCCTTCCTCCCTCACCAGATGTTAAACTGGTCAAGCCTTCTGTTGAGTTCTCGGTAGGTTGGTGGTGTGAAGGCGAGATTATTTTAGGAAAAGACCTTACATAAAGCAATAGGAGGAACCTGTCCACCAGACAGTGTGAGATTTGGTGGGGTAGAGGTTTCATATTAACACAGGAGCAGAAGTGTCAACTATTACCAACCAATTCTAAAGGCAACACCGAGCTGAACAGCTGGTAGATGTCTCTTCACTCATCTGAATCTCCACTTCACAAGGATCGACATCCCTTATCATGGTTATGTTGAGCTCTCTGTATCTCAACTCAATCACACCTTCCACGAACTTGGATGGCTGATAGTTCATTAACCAATAGATAGGCATAAGGAGTAGAAAATAGTATTAGGATTGACTGCTAAAAGACATTTGGGAATCTCTAGAAAGCATGTGAAATGGCACGTTAAGAACTTGACAGAAAGAGTTCAACCTTTCTTCATGCACTCAAGATGTATCGACCTATACCTGACCTTAGACCATCTGGGTAATAGGGTATCAGGTAATTCTCTTATTTGCCCTTATCATCGCAATCCTTGAAGAATCATGCCAACCATCACCAACTGATTAACATCATGCTCTGTTAGAACATCGTGCTTCTTAGTTAGCTGAGCTACTGAGCTACCAACCAGTGTAACCCCGTGGAGAAATTCTAGTCATGGTGGGAGAAGGGTAGAAAAAGCATGCAGATCAGAAATTTCAGTGTTAAAAAAGTTTACATCCAACCAAAAACTGCCTCTGTTGTTAAGAATGGATCTATTGGGGAAGAAATCTCCAACATTTGGCCAGATGGCTAACAGCCTGAATCGTAGACGCAATGGATAATTGGACACTCTAAATTAAACTGCTGCAGCAAACAGCAAGGATCGCAGGGAACCCGGACAGGCCAAGGCCAAAACAATATAGTTCAGGGCAAGCCAGGGCATGCCCCAGCAGCAGAGATTGGAAGGACTTGACCCTGACCATATTTGGCAGATATTTGTGTATTCCCTGTTTTCAGCCAGACTCTCTGGCACCTAGAGTTACGGCCACTACCTTATTTGGAAGAAGGCTTAATGGAATACGCATACCTAGTGATGGATAGCTTGGGTTCATCTAGCACCCTCCAAATAAGGTACTTGCAACCTCATTGGGCGTTGCGACCCCTGCCCGGTAACTGCATTGGCTGGAAGCCAGAGACCTTCTGGAAGGGCGCGAAGAGGGGGAATAGAAAGAGATACAAGGAGGCCACCACAGAGAAGGTTCTGAATGACCCGCAGTGAAGAAGACTACAAATATGACCAGGTGGCAACCCAGAGACAGATGGAAGAGGGCATATGAGAATCACCTTCGAATATGAAGAACCTGAGACAGCAGAGGCTCAGAGTTTGGACCCGCAGCTTGATCAAGTTCATCAGCACAAACTATTAGAATCTTAGATAAACAGAGTTAAGATAATTTGGAAAAAGTAACTGTGTTAATATTTATTGAACTTGTTAGTAAAATTGGATTGAACCATAAATCGAGTCTTGTCATTTTTTTGTCTTGTAAATAAGGGCATCTGGGTAAAGTGTTTGAGATATATGAACTGGTCAAAGTGTCTAATTTTTCGAGACAACAAACCCATGAAGATAGAGATCGATGAGTTGGAGAAAACACAGATATCAAGTACACAGTATGATGTTAGTGTAACTTTAAGAGTGTTTTTTAAATTAATGTTCACAGCTTTAGGTGGTATCATTGTTGGGAGGAGAAAAACTGGGCTCTCAGGTGACAGGAGTTCATTTTCAGTTTCAGTTTTGGCAGTTGGAGCGTCAGCAGCATCAAGTTGAAAGAGAAGTCTCTCTCCCTGTTTTTTTCTTTGGAAATCCTCTTGCTTTCCTGAAGGGTGAAAATCTGCTGTTGTTGTGGGCTGGACCCGAGTCTCTCTGGTGTTTTGGGAAGCTGTCTTGTCTTCAAACTGTTCTGAGTTTCAAGAGTATTTGACTGCAGAATTCAACTAACGGCCTCGATCCCAGTATTACGTGAGCCTTAGTCTATGCCTAAACAGATGTTGAACCTGTTTAAAGGGCTGTTTGTGGAGGTTGGTTTGATTGGGATAGCTTATATATATTCATTAAGAGTTATACATTATCATGGTTGTTTCGCTTTGTTTGTAATTGTTAGAAGTTATTGCTAATTTTCTTTCTATACATGTTCACTATATTCTTAAATAAACTTTGTTTGATAAAAGCTCCGTAGTGGGTCTTTTGAATCACACCTGAAGTGGAACATATCATACTTATCCTAACCAAGTTCAAGATGCAAAACTTATGAAAGACTTTGGAGTTTCTAACCTGAACCATAACAACAATAACGATGATGATGACGCTGATTATTGTGATCGATGAGCCACAAGATTGTGACTGAGGATGATCACCTGGCAAAGGTTCCTCACTGTGGGATGAAGCTAGCAAGTACATGCTGAAGTCCTTGGAATAAGATGCCATCCAAGAGACATCAAGTCTGTAAACCTCATCCATTGTCCTCGTGGAAGGAAGATGGAAAGCTGAGAATTTGTGTGGATAACTGGGCACTCAACACAAAGATTGATAAGTACACTTACCCTCTACCTAGGATTGAGGATGCATTACAAGTCCTCTGGGCGGCTCAGTGGCACAGTGGTGAGCACTGCTGCCTCACAGCGCCAGGGACCCAGGTTCGATTCCCGGCTTGGATCTCTCTCTGTGTGAGTCTGCATGTTCTCCCCGTGTCCGCGTGTGTTTCCTCCTGGTGCTCTAGTTTCCTCCCACAATCCGAAAAAGGTGCTGGTTAGGTGCATTGGCCGTGCTAAATTCTGTGTACCCGAACTGGCGCTGGAGTGTGGCGACTAGGGGATTTTTCACAGTAACTTCATTGCAGTGTTAATGTAAGCCTACTTGTGACTAATAAATAAATGTTAAATAAACATCAAGGCTGCAAAGTATTTCTGCAGTGTTGATTTGGAAGATGACTTAAACCAGTTGCTCATTGCTGAGGGAGACATCGAGGGCGGCACGGTAGCGCAGTGGTTAGCACTGCTGCTTCACAGCTCCAGGGTCCTGGGTTTGATTCCCGGCTCGGGTCACTGTCTGTGTGGAGTTTACACATTCTCCTCGTGTCTGCGTGGGTTTCCACCGGGTGGTCCGGTTTCCTCCCACAGTCCAAAGATGTGCGGGTTAGGTTGATTAGCCAGGTTAAAAATTGCCCCTTAGAGTCCTAAGATGTGTAGGTTAGAGGGATTAGTGGGTAAATATGTGGGGGTAGGGCCTAGGTGGGATTGTGGTTGGTGCAGACTCGATGGGCCAAATGGCCTCCTTCTGCACTGCAGGGTTTCTATGACAAGACTGCATTCTGAATGGGAACCGCAGGGCCTCACAATGCTGTTTAGGCTTTATAATGCCTCACCACCTTCATGCGTGTAATGGATAAGGCCTTTGGCAACCTCAATTTCCAATCCCTTCTTGTGCATCTGGACGATATACTCATATTCGGTTCAAAGTTGAAAGAGACTTTTGGGAGATTGGAGATTGTTTTGTCCCATTTGTCAAATCTCAAGTTGAAAGTGAAGCTAGGAAAGTGTCAAAAGTACTGAAAGTTAGATACCTTATCACCAGTGTAGGCATAACTCCAGATGATGTGAAGATTCAGACTATACAACAGTGGCCCTGGCCTAACATGGAAAGAGAACCACACCGGGTTCCTTGGTCTAGCTGGCTATTATAGGAGATAAGTGTAATGCTCCTCTCCACAACATTCCTTAGAAAACTAGGAAGTGCTAAAGGAGCTGATGGGAAAGGACGCGTTGGGTATGATATGGGTATGTCGCAGATCACAGCGGGTTGGACTCAAGCTTGTGAAGACTTGTTTCACACTCTCAAGCAGAAGCTCATCTCATTCCCTATCCTTGGTTACCCAGATTTCCACCTCCCTCCTATAATGGAAAGTGTTTTCTTGGCCTGGAAGCTGTGTTGTCACAGATTCACAGGCAGAAAAAAGGCAATTATTGCCTAAGACACAAGTCAGACAAGAGAAACATGCAGAATTATTCCAGCCTGAAACTAAAACGGCTAGCTTGTAGGTGGGGCTAAGCTCAGAGACATTTAATCTGTGCAGAATTTGAACGGTTTAAAGACAACTCTCTCAGCTATGTACAGACATCTGCCAAGCTTGGAGTAACAGAAACCAGATGGACAGCCAAACTCTCTCAGTTCAAATTCCAATAAGATACAGGTCTGGCAAAAGCAATGGAAATGCTAATACCTCCAGCCCAATGACTGGATTCAGAAAGAAACCTATCTCGGTCAGGTTAGAGAAGATTATAGCTGATATTATACCCATGCCCAAGAAAATGGCAGCATTAATACCTCAATCCCCCATAGAATCTTGGTGGGGATTTGTCAAAATGTCACCAAAGTGCTTATCGAAATGCAAACTAGATGCAGAAAGGTAGAGCCTCATACAATTTCAGCTTTGGCAAAGGAAGCCCTGAGACTGCTTCAGCTTTTTGATGAAAGAATCATTAGACTTCACTTCTACATGGAAGACTAAATACTCACCTACCTGGCGCTAACTAATGAAGGAGTCCAAACAAGGAATAAAGTTGCTGCTGGAAAGAGG
Organism: Mustelus asterias; assembly: GCF_964213995.1. Classification (NCBI taxonomy): domain Eukaryota; kingdom Metazoa; phylum Chordata; class Chondrichthyes; order Carcharhiniformes; family Triakidae; genus Mustelus; species Mustelus asterias. Next base: position 96,684,631 of record NC_135807.1, on the reverse strand, counting down.
GACATGATGTTTTCTATTGAAATGTCCATGACAAAGAGAGAGAGGTGAAGCAACTCATCCTTCCTGGCAGTCGCAAGCTTCAAGTGTTGAAAGCAATTTACGATCAGGCAGAGCACCAGGGCATCCGAAAACACAACTGTACTGATGTGAAAACAGAGTTAGTGGCCAGGGGCAGCTGCTGATGTTGCAGGATGTTGCCAGCTACTGTCAGAACTGTGAGAGGTGTACCTTAACCAAAGCAAGGAAGTGGCTTCACCTCAGTATGTGATCTCTGACTGCTAAACAGGCCATTGAAAGTTCTCACTATGGATTTCACAGATCTCAGCAGGACTGGGATTGATCACATTATCATCCTCATGGATATCTTCACCAAATTCACATACATAATTCCCACCCATGATCAGAAAGCCTCAACTTTAGCTCAAATTTTACTGAATGATTTGTTTGCACATTGTGGTATTCCATGCAGTACACACAGCGATTAAGGGTGCAACTTTGAGACCAAGATCATACAAGAGCTGTATAAGGTGTACAGGTGTAACCCCCTGCTGACCACTATATGGGGCTACTATTTAAATATTCAATCAACAGGATTCCGAATTCCTAGCGGTTGATGTTGAGTTGGCTAATTCCCTGTTTACCCATAAATGTCAGTACTGTAATCGGAATATCAAAAATAAATTTAATAACAAGTATAATTAACAGACATAAAACAGTGAGCTCTGATCTATAACCGTTGGGGCCCATCCGTTGGTGCACACATGGGGAAACTCATCCTCAGTAACGCATTTGTAGATACTGTTCCAGTTGGATTGTATAGTCCCCACCAGTTACTCACGACACCCACACACAGTCCAGAAGAGGCACACGTGTGGAAGATGATGCCGCAGGAGGCAGAGGTGCCATGAGCTATCCGTGCAGCAACGTAGGTCGAGTGCACTGAAGGCTGTCCTCCTCGGCAGTAATGAAAAGAACAGGCAGGGGAACGCCTGGCTGCCTCTCACTCCAAACCGAATTCTCACTGCCTGGGAAAAGCTCTCTCTCTGCACACTCCCTCTTCAGCTCTCCCCCTCTTCAGCTCTGCAGCTGCTTCACTTCCTGGCGCCTTTTTTTCCTCCCGCCCCCAGAGCAATCCCATTGGCCCAGCCCACATCACCCAACCAACAGCATCCTGTTCACAGCACCCGCCCGGCAAACAGGACACTGAAACCCACAAGGGACAAAGAACACTGGTAACTGTCTTCCCCACAAATTTTCCTCAGTCCCTTACACAGGATTGCCAGGATTCACATTACCTCCTACTATCCAGAGTGTCATGGAGTGTGAACAATTTAACTGCACCTTTCATGACTGATTGCTTACCTTACCTCACAAATAAAAGTAGCCTGATGTACCTTCCAGAACTGGTTTGTACACAACACCCCACATTCTTCATCAGACTATTCTCTGTTCTACCTCTTCTTCAGGAGAGACCTAATTCTTCCAGTAGACCATCTACTTAAGCTCAACACCTGTTGTGAAGGTCATGGCCAAGTTGACTATTGAATAGCTGGGCATCATAAAAGGCTAAATCGTGGGTTTGAGACAACACCCAGGAGGACAGATAAAAGTGCTGAGAGGAAAAGCATTGCATGATTACCAGGCCGACCATGTTGGTCTCCTGATTGGTGCAAGAGTAATCCTCAGGAATAGGGTAAGGGTAAAGATACAAGATGCCTGGGATCCTGAAATCCACAAAGTCCTCAAGTGTCCCGACACTGGTGGCCATGCTTATGTCATTGAACCTGTAACTAGTGGAAAAACTCAGGAGATGATTCATAGAGAGAGTTGTTTTATGCCAAACGCCTTGTAGATGATTAGCAAGCAGCATGCTCAATGTTGTAACTGAGCCTGAGGCATCAGCTGGCACCAGCTCAAGTGATGAAGAATTGGATAGTGACATTGAATCCTGGGATGGCGTGTGTCAGGAATTCAGAGGATGCATCTAGTGCGACGGGGCTCACTCTAGTTCCTGAAAAAGATGCAGAAACATCTGTGGTGAGACCACAGCTGAAGCAACAAGTTATTCCTGTTGATGAAGTCTCTGAAGATAGGAATGACATAGACTCCAACATAGTTGACCCACTACAAAGCCCAGGTCATATTGAAAAGCAAGAAATGAATAGTTTTTTCTATGTAATGGATGCTCCCACAACATCTGTCAAAAGTACCTGGACAGGAGATGGACTAGGTGATGCACTATCAATCAAGCAAAGACTAGTTAGTATGCAAGAACAAATAGGCTTTTATTAGCAAAAGACTTGGAGCACACCCATGCCGATGAACTGGTCCAGAGACTGAGGCAGGGGGTGGGGAGCAGTCACCTTTATACCTGGACCAGGGGGGAGGAGTCCCAGGCAGGGCCAGCAGGGACGTGTCCAGGCATGTCACACACACAGGCAATAAGCTAACAGTGGTTTACCACATTCACCCCCCTGTTTTTATAAAAAGAGTCCGGCGGGTGGAACGATATTTACAGAATTACAAATTTACAAATTCAGTCTCTCTGGGGGCTTGATCTGCCGCTGCGACCGCCGTAGTGCCGGTTGTGGTGTCGGTTCCGGTGGCCGCGGTGTTGGTTCAGGCGCCAGGTCGTAGTCCCTCGAGTCGTCTGCAGTCCCTTCCGATTGTCGGGTGCATGGTGGCGGCTCCTGGGGTTCAGGCGTGCAGTATACGGGGGTTGGGGATGTGGGGTTGTGGGTCGTAGTGGTCCCTGGGGCACCTGCGGGTGCCAGGTCCCGAATAGAGACCGTGTCCTCCCGCCCGTCGGGGTACGCCACATAGGCGTATTGGGGGTTGGCGTGGAGGAGTTGGACCCTTTCGACCAGGGGATCCAACTTATGGGTCCTCACGTGCTTCCGGAGCAGGACAGGGCCTGGGGACGTCGGCCACGATGGTAGTGAGGTCCCCGAGGAGGACTTTCTGGGGAAAACAAACATTCTTTCATGAGGGGTAGTATTGGTAGCTGTGCAAAGGAGTGATCTAATCGAGTGTAGTGCATCAGGGAGGACCTCTTGCCAGCGGGTGACTGGAAGACCTTTAGATCTCAGAGCTAGTAAAATGGCCTTCCAGACTGTCGCGTTTTCCCTCTCTACCTGTCCGTTCCCCCTGGGGTTGTAGCTAGTGGTCCTACTTGAGGCTGTGCCTTTGGAGAGCAGGTACTGTCGCAGCTCATCACTCATAAAGGAGGATCCCCGGTCACTATGGATATAGCTATGGAAACTGAACAGGGTGAAGAGGCTGTGCAGGGCCCTGACGAGCGTGGCCGAGGTCATATCCGGGCAGGGAATAGCGAAGGGGAAACGTGAATATTCGTCAATGATGTTGAGGAAGTATATGTTGCGGTCACAAGAGGGGAGGGGGCCCTTGAAGTTGACGCTTAGGCGTTCGAAAGGGCGGGTGGCCTTTATGAGGTGTGCTCTGTCTGGCCGATAGAAGTGCGGCTTGCACTCTGCGCAGACTTGGCAGTGTCTGGTTATGGACCTGACGTCCTCAGTGGAGTAGGGCAGGTTACGGGCTTTAACGAAGTGAAAAAACCTGGTGACCCCCAGGTGGCAGAGGTCGTTGTGGAGAGCCTGCAATTGGTCTATTTGTGCGCTGGCACATATTCCCCGGGACAGGGCGTCTGGGGGCTCATTGTGCTTCCCGGGCCGGTATAATATGTCGTAATTGTAGGTGGAAAGCTCGATTCTCCACCTCAATATTTTATCATTTTTGATCTTGCCCTGCTGCGTGTTATTAAACATGAATGCAACTGACCGTTGGTCCGTGAGTAGGTGAATCATTTACCAGCTAAGTAGTGGCGCCAGTGCCGTACAGCTTCCACTTTGGCTTGGGCCTCCTTTTCGACAGAGGAGTGTCAAATTTCAGGGCCTTGGAGGGTTCGTGAGAAGAAGGCCACAGGTCTGCCCACCTGGTTAAGGGTGGCGGCTAGGGTGAAGTCAGACGCGTCGCTCTCCACCTGGAACGGGATGGATTCATCTACAGCGTGCATCGTGGCCTTCGCGATGTCTGCTTTGATGCGGTTGAAGGCCAGGCGGGCCTCTGCCGTCAGGGGAAAAGAGATGGATTTGATGAGCGGACGGGCTTTATCCACATAATTGGGGACCCACTGGGCGTAATACAAGAAGAAGCCCAGGCATCTCCTCAGTGCTTAGAGGCTGGTGGGGAGGGGGAGTTCCAGGAGGGGACGCATGCAGTCGGGATCGGGACCGATGACCCCGTTTTCCACAACACAACCAAGGATGGCGAGGCGGTGTGTGCGGAATACACACTTCTCCTTATTCTAGGTCAGATTTAGGAGTGTGGCGGTGTGGAGGAATTTGTGGAGGTTGGCGTCGTGGGCCTGCTGATCATGGCCGCAGATGGTGATGTTATCCAGGTACGGGAAGGTGGCCCGCAGCCCGTTCTGGTCTACCATTCGGTCCATCTCACGCTGGAAAACCGAGACCCCCTTGGTGACGCCGAAGGGGACCCTAAGGAAGTGATAGAGGCGGCCATCCGCCTCGAAGGCAGTATATTGGCGGTCTTCCGGGCGGATAGGGAGCTGGTGGTATGCAGATTTTAAGTCGATGGTGAAGAACACCCGATATTGCGCAATCTGATTAACCATGTCAGATATGCGGGGAAGGGGGTACGCGTCCAGCTGCGTGGAGCGGTTAATGGTCTGACTGTAGTCGATGACCATGCAATGTTTCTCCCCAGTCTTAACAACTACTACTTGGGCTCTCCAGGGGCTGGTACTGGCCTCATTGATCCCCTCCCCTAGGAGCCGTTGTACTTCGGACCTGATAAAAGCTCTGTCTCCAGCACTGTACATTCTGCTGTTGGTGGCGATGGGCTTGCAATCGGGGGTGAGATTTTCAAACAGTGAGGGAGGGGCGACTTTAAGGGTCGAGAGGCTGCAGGTGGTGCGCGGTGGGCGATCTAAGAACTGCTGATTGCAAACGGAGAGCGGGGGAAAAGGCCCATTATACTCCATGGTGATGCTCTTAAGGTGACTCAGGAAATCTAGCCCCAGGAGTACGGCAGCGCAGAGTTGTGGCACCACGAGGAGCCTGAAAGTTTTGTACACTGTGCCCCGTACAGTCAGGGTTGCCACACAGTACCCGAGGACATCCACCGAGTGGGACTTTGAAACCATGGAGATCGTTTGCTTCACTGGCAGAACTGAAAGGGCGTAGCGACTCACTGTGTTAGGGTGAATAAAGCTCTCCGTACTCCCACAGTCAAATAAACAGTTTGTAGTGCGACCGTTTACCTCGATGTCCATCATGGATCTGGCGAGTTGGTGAGGCCTGGACTGGTCCAGCGTAATCGAAGCCACTGTTGGATTTTGCGACGCGGCTGACGGCGTCCAAGATGGCGGCCCGCATGGCTCACACGCAGCTGATGGCGTCCAAGATGGCGGCCCGCACGGCTCACACGCGGCTGATGGCATCCAAGATGGCAGCCCGCAGCGGTCAGGCCATTGGTGGGAGGTGGCGTGGCGTAGGCCTGCGGCCCTCCCGAGTACAGAGGTGGCGGCGGCCGCGGTGTCCACGATGCGCCCCCTTGGTCGGGGGTGTAGGCCTCAAGATTACGGAAGGCCACCTCTAACGAGTCGGCAAGTGCCACAGTCTTTTGTAGGTCCAGCCCACCCTGTTCCAGCAGTCGTTGTCTGATATAGTTTGACTTGATACCCATGACATAGGCATCTCTGATTAAGTCCTCAGTGTTTTGAGCAGCTGTTACGGCCTTGTAGTTGCAGGCCCTGCCAAGTGCTCGCAACGCACGCAGGAATTGATCGCCCGAATCTCCTGGCTGTTGTCTGCGAGTAGCCAGAAGATGTCTGGCGTGGATTTCATTAGACTGCTTGTTGTACTGGCCTTTTAAAAGTTCGATTGCATCCTTGTAAGTTTCAGCGTCTCTAATCGTTGAGAATACTTGATCGCTTACCCGGGCGTGGAGCATGTGTAGCTTGTCGATTTTGGTCCGGACGACGGAGGAGGAGGTGGTGAGGAAAGTTTCGAAACAGCGCAGCCAGTGATCGAAGCTGTTAGAGGCTCCTACAGCTTGAGGGTCCAGTTCGAGTTTATCGGGTTTTAGTATCTGCTCCATCCTAAACCTTTTGCTCATAAAATTGATGCACTATCAATCAAGCAAAGACTAGTTTGTATGCAAGAACAAATAGGCTTTTATTAGCAAAAGACTTGGAGCACACCCATGCCGATGAACTGGTCCAGAGACTGAGGCAGGGGGTGGGGAGCAGTCACCTTTATACCTGGACCAGGGGGAAGGAGTCCCGGGCAGGGCCGGCAGGGACATGTCCAGGCATGTCACATACACACACACAGGCAATAAGTTAACAGTGGTTTACCACACTAGGTCATCTCAATCGAATGATAATCCTCACCGTTTGTCCAGATCTGTGACTACCGAAGAAAATGCTGTCACTAATATTATTTTGGATGTTTTAGCTATGGAAGCTCAACTGAACTTCAGAATTATGCAATTGCTCAGTAAACAGTAATTGTTTGATTTGCATAGTTGCTGGGACAGTAACTCATCAGCAAGGAAGAATGTAATGGGGGAGTTGTGTCTCTTTCCCTCTGAAACCTAAGATGCATCCCATCCAGGCTATTTGCCAGGTGACATTTGTAATTTGAGTCCTGTCAACCTTTTAAGCATCTTCTGTTTATCTATTTTCATCTGTTCAATTTATTCACGACCTCCTCCTTTATTATGGCAACATCCTGTTTAGTGAAGATAATGCAAAGTATCATTTAGTGTCTCAGCCATGTCCACCATCTCCACTAACCTATGCAATCTCTTTGCCCGTTTTTTCCTTTATTCTTTGATGGGCTAGTTATTTATTGCCCTTCCCTAATTGCCCTTACAAAGCTTGTGGCGAGTTGCCTTCTTGAACCCCTGCAGTCCATGTGGAGTAGATACACCCACAGTGCTGTTAGGGAGAGTGTTCTAGGATTTTGACTTGGCGACAATGAAGGAACGGCGATATATTTAGGTTAGGAGCATTGGTCATGCTAAATTCTCCCTTAGTGTACTCAAACTGCTGCTGGAGTGTTATTGCAGCGTTAATGTAAGCCTACTTATGGCACTAATAAATAAACTTTAAAATATTTCCAAGCCAGTATAGTGAGTAACTTGAAGGAAAACTTGCACATGGTGGTGTTTCCAGGTGTCTGCTGCCTTTGCCCTTCTAGATTGTGGAGGTTGTGGGTTTGGATGGTGCTGTTGAAGGAGCCTGAGTTCCTGCAGTACATCATGTAGATGGTGCACACTGCAGCCATTGTGCGCAGTGGTGGATGGAGTGAATGGGTAAGTTTGAGAATGGAATGCTAATCAATAGTGGTGAGCTTCTTGAGTGGTGTTGGAGCTGCACTCATCCAGGCAAGTGGAGAGCATTCCATTACACTCCTGACTTGAGACTTGTAGGTGGTGGACATATTTTGGGGAGTCAGGAGGTGAGTTACTTGCCACAGAATTCCCAGCCTATGGCCTGCCCTTGTAGCCACAGTATTTATAAGGCTGGCCGAGTTCAGTTTCTGGTCAAAATCCCAGGATATTGAGGTGGATTCAGCCACTGAATGTTACAGGGAGATGGTTAGATTCTCTCTTGTTGGAGATGGTCACTTGTGTGGCTCAAGCCTGAATGTTGTCCAGGTCTTGCTGCTTATGGACATGGACTGCTTCAGTATCTGAGGAGTCTTGATGGTGCTGAACATTGTGTAATCATCGGCGAACATCCCCACTTCTGACCTTATGACGGAGGGAAGGTCATTGATGAAGCAGCTGAAGATGGCTGTGCCTGTGACACTACCCTGAGGAACTCCTGCAATGATGTCCCCTTCTTGGAGAGGGGCCAAGATGGGTCACACACTCAATCCTTATGGCTGGAGATGGTTGCAAATATTTCAGCCTTGTCTTTTGCACTGATATGCTGGGATTCCCCATCATTGAGAATGTGAATATTTATGCACCCAAAGTATCCCTAAGAAGGTCTCTCATTGCTGACCTTTTGCTTTATCTGCCGATCGTAAATTCTGATCAACATTGCCAGACTCAATTCATTGAAATTAGCTGTCCTCGTTAGAGTGTATCCACTTTCAAATTGTCCTTGTCCTTTTCCATGCAGATCCTGAACCTAATAATATTATGCTTACTGTTTCCTAAATATTCCCCCACTGAAACATATTCCATTTCCCCCACTTCATATCCTGGATCTGGATTTAGTAGAAATTTCTTCCTTGCTGGGCTGGAAACAAACTGGTCAAAACGTTTTCTTGTACATTTCAGGAATTTCTTCTCCCTCCTCCCACTTTTGCCCTTTTATGTTATTTTCCCAGGTTATAACGGATAATTGAAGTAGCTGGAATCTGGAAAGTCAGCGGTGGCCATCCAGAGAACAGAATTCAGGAATACACAAGTAGATATAGTTTCAAATTCAATTACAAGTAATTAACATATACCAATCAAGGTATAGGAGTTATCTCTATCCACTCAAAACTATTGATTAGAGTTATATCATGCATAAGATGCAATTGTTAAAACTAATCACAACTGTTGCATGCCTGTTTAATTATAATTATAATATCCGATCAGTGTAAATGTTTGACCATGTTAGCTGACCTAATTCATTGTTGTTACAAATTGTCCTTAACATCGTAGTTTGTGTTTGGATTTGTAGGTACCAATTACCTCTCACATGTCCAAATGCCTGAATTCTCTCAGACTAAGGGCCTTTGTTAGATAAACAAACCTATAACCAATGGATTCCTCCCTTGTAACTAGGCTTTGACGTTTATCTGGGTCGACTTTAATAAAGACCTCTTGTTTCTCTCATAGCAGCTTATGTGATTTTTGAATTTGTGTGATTATAATCCTTTCACATGGTATTTACAGCACAGATACAAGCCTTTCAGCACAATAGCTCAGTGCCAGTGTTCATATTGCACATAAGCCTTCTCCCATCCTTCTTCATCGAACCCTGTCAATACATCCTTCTATTCCTCTCTCCCTCATGTGACCATTTGCTGGCTAAAGAAGTTTCTCTTGAATTCCCTATTGGATTTCTGAGTGACTATTTCATAGTTGTGGCCTCAAATCCTGGTCTTCCCAAAGTGGAAACATTGTGGGGTGGGGGGGGGGGGGGGAGGGGGGAGGTTGGTGTGGGGAGCATATTAGATTAAGGGATCATAATGTGTGATTGTCCCACTCCTGATCCCATTGAGACAGACAGCACAAAAATTCCACATTGCTTGCTCATTAATATGATTGTAGTGTGCAACCCAATACAAAACTGATTAGCCGTGTGCTCAGCAGGGAACTTGTTATGTATTGTATATTTTACTGGCTTGTTGTACTTTGCAAGCCAATGCATTGTGGGAGCGTTAATTTGACTGCGACAGAAATAAAGAACAGTTCCAATGTTAGTCACCTCCTGTGTCAAACACAACAGGACCTGGGTGTGTGCATTTGAACGTGAGCAGCAGACATATTATAGGAGCTGCTTAAACATTCTCAGGAAAGCTCTGATGGATGGTTGAAGACAGCAAATGTATTAACAGGCCAGAGAGGTAGCTCTGAGGTTCTTGCCTATGCTGCTGGAGATACTGGTGATGGAAGTCAAAAGGAGGAGGGACAGCATATACTGAATTTTCCTGGTTGGGTTCTGATCCTGATATAGGCCTCAAATCATAGAATCCCTACAGTGCAGCAGGAAACCATTTGGCCCATTGAACCTGCACTGACTCGCTGACAGAGTATCTTACCCAGGTCCTCCCCCTCATGCTATCCCCGTAACTCCACACATTTACCATGGCTAATCCATCTAACCTATACATCTTTGGACACTAACAGGCAATTTAGCATGGCCAATCAACCTAACCTGCACATCTTATCCCGGGTTGGGACCTTGGAACCATAGAACCAATGCAGAAGGAGGCCATTCGGCCCATCGAGTCTGCACCGACAACAATCCCACTCAGGCCCTACCCCTATAACTCCATGCTAGTCCCCTGACACTAAGGGGCAATTTAGCATGGCCAATCCACCTAACCTACACATCTTTGGAGTGTGGGAGGAAACTGGAGCATCTGGAGGAAACCCACGCAGACACGGGGAGAATGTGCAAACTCCACACAGACAGTGACCCGAGCTGGGAATCGAACCTGGGTCCCTGGCGCTGTGAGGCAGCAGTGCTAACCACTGTGCCACCATGCGCTGAAGTGATGTTGGAGGAAATAAACCGGCCCTTGGAGCTTATCCAATGAAGGATGGTAGGCAGAGCAGTGACGTGGAAGATGCAATAAAAGGGCTTGCAGTGACATCCAGCTAGCAGCCTAAGGAAAGTGGGCATTGCTGAGGCAATCAGAAACCACCCTCAAACTGGAGGCATTCTCTGCAGCATTGGGAAAATATTACATCACACATAGCCATAGCTATCAGGTTATCATTGTGCAGGTTGAAGAAGTGCTCCCTGAAATTCTCCCTGGAGATCCTTGGTGGGTAGAGCATTCTATCGAGAACCCTCTCCTTCCTCCCTCTGAACAGATCTTCCTTTCCTCTCTTGCCTATGATCTGTACCTGAGTTGTGCTACAGCCCAGGAGGAACTGTCACTATAGCTCCTGTTACTGAAACTGACTTTCTGATGACAGGTCTTCCAACTCTTCTAACATCCTTGACAAAGTACAACGTCATCCCCTTGTAATCCAAAAAATGTTCAAATTTCCTCTAGTAACGCTCAACACAGGCATTCCACCAGCTCTGCACCAGCTAAAGAAAGTCAAGCATCACCTCAACTGAGGGTTACATGGTCAACCTTTTCAATAGTGGTTGGTTTGTGAGGATGGAGGGTGCACGGGTTCTCATGTAACTAAACATATATACAGTTGTGAGTGATTATGAGAGTGCTTTGACAGGATATTCGCAATCCAAAATAGCAAATTCAAAGCTAAATCAGGTCGAGATGCTGTTTGATGTCTCAATCCATTCTGCTTGCTTCCAGCACACTTGTGCACGGTGTGCCTGTACCAATATCACTACAATCAGGGCAATCATGTAGGTCACGGAAGTGTCTGGTCACTTTTTTTAAGTTTTGAGCTTCTATAGTGCCAGCACCAATGAAGTTACAGAATTGAATTTTGCGATTCTTCTCTACATCTCTTCCTTTAGACCATCTCAGTAACCTTACAAACCTCTATCAGGCTACCCCTCTGTCTTTCCAGAAAATAACCCTCCCTGTTTAATGTTTCCTGGTAGGCATAACTTCACTTTTCTGGTATCATTCTCGTAAAACATATTTGCATCTTCTCCTGCATCTCTCTAAATATTACAGAATGGTCCACAAAACACTCCAAGTGTGACCTAACCAAGCTTCTATATAAACTTAATATACTTCTCTGTCTTTCAATTACAAGTTTTAAAGTTTATTTATTAGTGTTACAAGTAAGGCTTACATTAACACTGCAATGAAGTTACTGTGAAATCCCCCAGTCACCAGACTCTGGCACCTGTTTGGCTACACTGAGGGAAAACTTAGCATGGTCAATGCACCTTTAAAATAAAGTAAAGTTTAATTATTAGTCACAAGTAGGCTTACATTCACACTGCAATGAGGTTAATGTGAAAATCCCCTAGTCACCACACTCTGGTGCCTGTTCAGATACACTGAGGGAGAATTTAGCATGGCCAATTCACCTAACCAGCACATCTTTGGACTGTGGGAGGAAACCCAAGCACCTGGGTCCCCTGTGAGGCAGCAGTGCTAACCACTGAGCCACCATGCTGCCGAAGGAAACCCACAGAGACGCAGGGAGAACATGCAGATCTGCATAGACAGTGACTCAAGCTGGGAATCGAACCAGGGTCCCTGGCATCGTGAGGCAGCAGTGCTAGCCATTGTGCCATCATGCCACCCCAGATGACCCCCAGTACATTTTTAATATTCTTATTAACCTATGTCACAACTTTTAATGATCTATACGTCCATACCCCCATATTCCTATACTCGATGGTTGTAATAGTTTGTTACAAGTTTATTGTTCATTAAATGATTAGGCAACAAGCAGTAAAAACTTGATAAATATTCTGATGTGCAACTTATTTGCCTGTAACTGAGTACCGTAACTGTGGTAGTCCCTAAAGATGCGCTGTGGAAAGGTCCCCAGGTAAGGATTGCCTGGGAAGTTCAAACTTCTATTGGGCATTGGCCTGCAACCAGAACCATTGAAGATATGATTTAAATCGCAAACCTCAGATGGTTCTGACTACCTTATAGTTAGTTACCCAGGAAAAGTTAGAAGAATTGAAACCATTTCTAACTCCTGGCTAACTATAATACTGACCACTACCCCCTCACATCCCCCTGACCACCTGACCCCTCATTGACAACACCCCATTGGCCATTCCCACCCCCAAGGACCACCCAACAGCCCAGAATAAGCCCCCATGCTGACCAAGCGACCCCCTCCACTGACCTCCGCAATGACTAACCAACCCCCCCCCAACTGACCAACTAACGCCCATCCCACTACTGACCAACTAACCCAAGCTGAGTGACTAACTAACCCCCCCAACTGACCAACTAACCCCCACTGACTGACCAACTAAGTCCCATCCCACTTCTCACCAACCAACTCCCATTTACTGACCAACTAACCCCCCTCCCGACTGACCAACTAACCCCCACTGACTGACCAGCCCCCCCACCCCACTACTGATGAATCAGCAGACTGAGTCCCCGCCAAATAAACCCTCCCTGACCAACCAACCCCACTCCAACCTCCAGACCCCCTACAACCCAACCCCCCTACCCCACAGCAACCAACCAACATCCCTTCTTACCCCCCTTCACCTAGAACCCCAAACCTATCTATTTACTGTACAAACTGACCTTCTCGCTGGCTTCTGAAAGTGGCTGGATATTTAAATGTACCTGCTTTACGTCAGCTTGTGCTGTAAAAAAAAGGGGGCATAGCTTCCTTATCTCCAACCCCCGACTGAAGGCCTCAGGGGTGGGCTCACCACACACCTGAACTGGAAGGTTGGGGGAGAAAGGAACAGCTGGATTTCCAGGAGTTAAGAAACTAGGAGTTGAGTGGCGATCCGATTGGGATTACCACTCCACCAACATTCAGGCCCATCATGATTTATTCTTCCATTTGCTCCTGTTTATAGAAGTTTTCCAATCTCTTTATATAACTCCCAGTTAAACATTTACAGAGTGAGTTTTATTTATTTGTTTTCAGCAGCCAGGTGTCATTGGCAAGATTGCATTTATTGCCCATCCTATGTGGTAGCCTTTTTCACGCAACTCCTCACAATTAGATAGGGTATTCTAACAACAATGAAGGAATGGCAAAGTATTTCCCAGTCAAAGTTACTTTACTGAACTCCTGCAGTGCATTCTGTAATTCTGTAAATAGTAGATATTGCCGACACAGTGTGAGAATGCTGGAAGGATGGATTCTTCCAGCAAACCTACCAAGTGTGTATTTGTAAAACTAAGCAGTATCTCTATCTACAGAACACAGGGGGAAGCGCCATTCTGGGCCTCCTGTGAATCTCAGTGATTTCCAACTGTAATCAATTCCTTCAACTGCTGTTCCAACCAGGGTTCACCATTGAGGGAGCAACTTCCAAGAGAAGGGGATGGCACCAGGAGCTTTGGACTGCATATTATTGCAGCAAAAAGCAGCCCCTCTGACTCCTGGGAGACGGGCAGGGCGATGCCTGTTGCTAATGCTAATGGTGCATGTGTCCATGTCTAATATTTAAATTATCTGCTACTTAAGAGGGGGTCAGGGCAGAGACAAAGACCTTGATTCTGCCACAATTTCCACCTGAAGAACTCTGGTTGGAGAAAGAGAGTGGCCTTTCAGCACTCCAAACTTCCTTAAGTTTTGATTTTTAAAATGGGTTAAATGTAGTTCTCAATTAAACCACACTCAATGGTTTGAGAGTAAGTGCAACTCCAGAACCAATGGAACTTTTCATATACAGCGGGTATTAGCTTAGTGGCGATATGTAAATAGGGAGAATTACCCCATTCTTTTTTGACCATAGAACATTAGAACATAGAACAGTACAGCACAGTACAGGCCCTTCGGCCCACGATGTTGTGCCGAACCTTTTCCGAAACCAGTGCTATTTGATGTTTTATGATCACCTGAGACAGTAGACAGGACTTGATTTAATGTCTCATCAGGTACGGCACTGAAATGGCAGCCTAGATTATGTACTGGAGTGGGATTTGAATCCACAAACTCCTACTCAGAGGCAAGAGTGCTACTACGGACCCCTAGGATGTTGCAGACCCAATCCTGAGACTTGAACATGTGTAATTTAAACCAACAGTTGGTACAGTACCAAAGGAGATAATGATCTTTGGTGCGATCTTACCTGCTGTTCACACCACACTCTCACTGCAGTGAGGTCAGAGAATTTGGCAGCCAGCCAAATCTCCGTTTACGGCAGCAGGACAGGAAAATCCCTTGCCTTTTAGATGAGGCATTAAACAAAGAAAGAAAAGATGAGTTTCTGTCATGGTCAAACATAAAAAAATACAGACAATCTGGTCATTATGACATTGCTGTTTGCGGGATCTTGCTGTGCTCAAATTTGCTGCATTTGCCTCAATCACTACATCCCAAAAGTAAATTAGTTGTAGAGTGTTTTAGGATGTCCTGAACTCACGAGAAGGGGCTACTACATATATCCTCTGCTTTTTTCACATTTCCAATCTTTTGTTATATTGTCTCAGTAGAGAAGTGAAAATAATTACTTCTAATAATTACTCAATTAACTCATTCAATTTTAACTTCATCAACGTGTGACATGTCAAATTTTGGTAACAGGTTTGTTGGCACATAGCTACATTCTCAAAATACTAAGGAGGTTCTAATATACACTGATACCTTTTGTTTAGATAATAAACCTTAAAACTGATGTAGTCTTATTACAGCAGAACATGCCATTTTGAGAACTTAATGCTCAGTTAATGACTATTAACTAAGAACTACTGGCATCTTGGAAATTGGATGCAAATTCCTGTGCCAATGACTCGTGCAGGACGATTGCAGTCAGATGCTCATGAAGTACAGCACGGTGCCAAACAATCTCGAAAGCAAACTTCAGTAAACGTGTACAATTGCTGTCCAAGTGCCAAAGCTCATTTCCAAAACTCCAGTTTCTCTAGAATTACTGGCAAAAAATTCTAACCTTCCGGTCACATCTCAATTTAAATGACGCCATTTAATCAAATATAATCAGAAATCAGCTAATACTCTGAGAACTGTAATACAGAATTACAATCAGTGCTTTTCTTTTGTTTACTGTTAAGTAAATAGCACAGTTTTTATTTTGTCTATTGAATTGTTTAATAATCTTATTTACAGACTCTGAGAGCCTGCTGGCAATCTGTTAGAGGAGATGTTTCCTCGTGGATGTTTTATATAACAATAAAATGTAACTAAGCCAGCATCTGTGTGATCGCCTGCACTAATTTCATTCACCCAAGGGATCCTTTTATTGGGGTTTATCTTGTCTCTTTGAGGTGATTCATCTGGTTCTGGGTGGGAGTACACTGTCTGTACTGTGGGAGATACAGGATCAGAGTTGTGTGGGACAGGCTGGATGGTCTTTTCCTGTCCATCCCTTTTGTGTATTCTGATGTATGGAATAAAATGCTCTCAAAGCAACATAAGGCATCCCACAAGGAGGCAAATCCTCTTTCATGACTGCAAAGTGCCTGCTCTACTCCAACAGATCAGCATCAGGCTCTCACACACCCGACATAAGATTATGAAATAATTCAGTAGACATAATAAAAACTCTGCTGTTTACATAACATAAAAGGAAAACACTCATCTCTCACAGAATATTATGGGGGAGGCACACATTTAGAGGAGATAACAAGAGATAAGGTCAAAGAACTCAACAGCATCGCAACAAAATATAACTCAACTGACTTGCTTTTTAAGGGATTGTAGAGTTCACTAAAAGCTTGCATTCCAAGTGTGGGGATTCAGGTAACCTGCCCTGTTCAGGTAGTGTGTCCCAAGACTCCAATAAGCATCACTAGTCTGTGTTATATGCCTGTCCCAGGACTCCAGTATGCTGCACTAGTCTGTGCTGTATTCTGTCTGGGACTCTAGTAAGCTGTACTGTGCTGTATTCCTGTTCCGGGACTGCTGTAAGCTGCACTGCACTGTATCTCTGTTCCGGGACTGCTGTAAGCTGCACTGCACTGTATCTCTGTCCCGGGACTGCTGTAAGCTGCACTGCACTGTATCTCTGTCCTACGACTCCAGTCCTACGACACAATGATCTACCTGAAGCAGCAGATGCCAATTGATCATCCTGGTACAGACAAACTCCAAGCCAGGTCATTGGTATGTCTTCAGATGGTGTTGCAAACAGGAGGAGAGTGAATATGAACCAGCAACAGCCCACAGTGTTGTGTAGCCAACAGGAACATCCTTTCCATCCTGACTCCCACATTATGATAACTGAAAAAGTTCCACGCGACCATGGTATATGCTTCACCAAACTTGCTGCAGCAGGTGTTGGACCCCCGATTAGCCTATTTTTGGCAGGAATCCTGTGCTTTTCCAGGATGAAGGATGCTGTGTCCAGAAACCAGCCCCCCTTCCCCAGCTCCCATCTCCCCCCAGATTCCAACATGATGGTGACCCATTCCTCACCCTTTGTGTTTTCAATATGGTTTTCTTTACTTCTGCTCCAATTTTAACCCAAATTCAGCTGTTGGGAAGTACTAAAAACAAAAGATCTGGAAACTGTTTCCCAAAAGATTGCTAGGCCAGGAATTTGCACAGCATTTTCTGGCACCAAATTGAAATTTCAAATCTTGTAAATATTCTACAAACCAGCAACAATATATTCAATGTAATAAACACTCTAATTTCTAATCATAAAAGACTGAGGAGCATCTAGAAAAGATCTAACTGTGTGGGGAAAGTGCTTTAAAATCTAAAATGGCTTCCAGTGGGAATAAGAGATGAAGGCCTGTGGGCTGACACACATGCTCTGAAACAGGAAAATCTTTCAATTTAAAACTTCACACAAATGAAAATGTAGCAGCCACTAAACTTTCTATTCCCAAATACATTGGGGACATAAGGAAATGCATGGAATATCAAAAAATATTGTCACATTTTTTTAAAAATCATTCATCAAAGTTGTGATAGTAGGGGATTTTAATTTTCCACATATAGATTGGGACTCGCATACTGTTAAAGGTTTAGATGGGGTAGAGTTTATAAAATGTGTTCAGGAGAATTTTCTACATCAGTATATAGAGGTGCCAATTAGAGAGGATGCGATATTGGATCTCCTATTGGGAAATGAGTTAGGGCAGGTGATGGATGTGAGTGTGAGGGAACACTTTGGATCCAGTGATCATAATGCCATTAGTTTCAACCTGATCATGGATAAGGATAGATCTGGTCCTCGGGTTGAAGTTCTGAACTGGAAAAAGGCCAAATTTGATGAAATGAGAAGGGATCTGGGAAGTGTGGATTGGCACAGGCTGTTCTCTGGTAAGGATGTAAATGGAAAGTGGGAGGCCTTCAAAGGAGAAATTTTGAGAGTGCAGAGTTTGTATGTTCCTGTCAGGATTAAAGGCAAAGTAAATAGGAATAAGGAACCTTGGTTCTCGAGGGAGATTGTAACACTGATTAAGAGGAAGAGAGAGTTGTATGAAATGTACAGGCAGCAAGGAACAGATCAGATGCTCGAGGAATATAAAAAGTGCAAGAAGCTACTTAAGAGGGAAATCAGGAGGGCTAAAAGAAGACATGAGGTTGTTTTGGCAGACAGAGTGAAGGAAAATCCAAAGAGCTTCTATAGGTATGTTAGGAGCAAAAGGATAGTGAGGGATAAAATTGGTCCTCTTGAAGACCAGAGTGGTAGACTGTGGATGGAACCAAAAGAGATGGGGGAGATACTAAATGGTTTTTTTGCAGCCGTATTTACTGAGGAAACGGGCATGGAGTCTACGGAAATAGGGCAAACAGGTAGGGAGGTCATGGAACCTTTACAGATTAAAGGGGAGGAGGTGCTCGCTGTCTTGAGGCAAATCAGAGTGGATAAATCCCCAGGACCGGACAGGGTATTCCCAAGGACCTTGAGGGAAGCTAGTGTTGAACTTGCAGGGGCCCTGGCAGACATATTTAAAATGTCAGTATTCACGGGGGAGGTGCCGGATGATTGGAGGGTGGCTCATGTTGTTCCGTTGTTTAAAAAAGGTTCCAAAAGAAATCCGGGAAATTATCGGCCAGTGAGTTTGACGTCGGTGGTGGGCAAGTTATTGGAAGGTGTGATAAGGGATAGGATCTACAAATATTTGGATAGACAGGGACTATTAGGGAGAGTCAACATGGCTTTGTGCGTGGTAGGTCATGTTTGACCAATCTATTAGAGTTTTTTGAGGAGGTTACCAGGAAAGTGGATGAAGGGAAGGTGGTGGATGTTGTCTACTTGGATTTCAGCAAGGCCTTTGACAAGGTCCCTCATGGGAGGTTAGTTAGGAAGGTTCAGTCGCTAGGTATACATGGGGAGGTAGTAAATTGGATTAAACGCTGGCTCAATGGAAGAAGCCAGAGGATTGCTTCTCTGAGTGGAGGCCTGTGACTAGTGGTGTGCCGCAGGGATCGGTGTTGGGTCCATTGTTGTTTGTCATCCATATCAATGATCTGGATGATAATGTGGTAAATTGGATCAGCAAGTTTGCTGATGATACAAAGATTGGAGGTATAGTGGACAGTGAGGAAGGTTTTCAAAGCTTGCAGAGGGATTTGGACTAACTAGAAAAATGGGCTGAAAAATGTCAAATGGAATTTAACGCAGACAAGTGTGAGATATTGCACATTGGAAGGACAAACCAAAGTAGAACGTACAGGGTAAATGGTAGGACTCTGAAGAGTGCAGTTGAACAGAGGGATCTGGGAATACAGGTACAGAATTCCCTAAAAGTGACGTCACAGGTGGATAGGGTCGTAAAGAGTGCCTTTGGTACATTGGCCTTTATAAATCGGAGTATTGAGTATAAAAGTTGGAGTGTTATGGTAAGATTATATAAGGCATTGGTGAGGCCGAATTTGGAGTATTGTGTACAGTTTTGGTCACCTAGTTACAGGAAGGATGTAAATAAGGTTGAAAGAGTGCAGAGAAGGTTCACAAGGATGTTGCCGGGACTTGAGAAGCTGAGTTACAGAGAGAGATTGAATAGGTTGGGACTTTATTCCCTGGAGCGTAGAAGATTGAGGGGAGATTTGATAGAGGTGTATAAGATTTTGATGGGTATAGATAGAGTGAATGCAAGCAGGCTTTTTCCGCTGAGGCTAGGGGAGAAAAAAACCAGAGGGCGTGGGTTAAGGGTGAAAGGAGAAAAGTTTAAAGGGAATATTAGGGGGGGCTTCTTCACGCAGAGAGTGGTGGGAGTGTGGAATGAGCTGCCGGATAAAGTGGTAAATGTGGGGTCACTTTTAACATTTAAGAAAAACTTGGACGGGTTCATGGATGAGAGGGGTGTGGAGGGATATGGTCCAAGTGCAGGTCAGTGGGACTAGGCAAAAAATGGTTCGGCACAGACAAGAAGGGCCAAAAGGCCTGTTTCTGAGCTGTAATTTTCTCTGGTTCTATGGTTCTATCTCTGGGATCCACCCATAAGGCCCTATTTTACCATTTTGATTCTAAGTGCTGGACGGACTTGAAACTGGGAGTGTTCCAGATCTGACGTTTAGACCTGTTCTCCGGCATCCCCATATGCACTCTGCCTGTAATAATATCAGCGAGTCCGAATCGTGCTGCAGAAGCCTGTGGGTGGGTTTAACGCGCCCAAAACCCTTTAGCTCCGATCGGTGCCTCCAACTGCGCATGCACAGAAAAAAAATGATAGTATATGGCTTCCCTGCCACATCCCTCCCGGGCCGGATAATGACTTCCCCTGGCCCCCACAGACATTGTCCCACCCCCACAACATTACTGACCTCCTTATCCCCCCACCCCCCACCACCCAGACCGATCACGGGCCCCTCCCCCTTCCCCCTCACTGATCACAGTTAGAGTGGCAGCGGACCCCCCCCCCCCCCCCCACCGATCTCAAACAGGGAGCCGTCGGACCCACATTCCCTCCAACCCTCCACTGATCTCAAGCAGAGAAACATCAGGCGCTCGGCACTTACCTCCTCACTAACTGGAGCGCCTGAATCAGACTTTTGTAGAGCATATCTGTTTCGCGGCAAATCTGGATGGGCGAACGCGGTGGTAAAGGGGGAAGTGCTGGTAAAGTTGGGCGTGCACCCCATTAAGTCAATTTAAATGCATGCAAATACATTTAAATGGCCGTTGCACCTGTTTCGGACGCGGTCCTCATCGTGGCCATTTTTGGGCCTTGGTAAAGGGGGAAACGGCGCGCAGGCAGCTCGGATCACGCTACTCACCTCACACCCGACTTTATCAAGTTTTCGCGCCTGAAAACGGGTGCAACTTGATGGTAAAATTGGGCCCATCGACTCACAAATTCCATGCCCATGTAATACAGCATTATCTCGGTCTGTGTGCCTAGGTTGCAGCAGTATAGTTGGGTAGGATGACTCTTGCATCTTATCTGGAGCAGGAGTAGAAGAAATTTCAGCAAACACAAAATCATAGAATCTTAACAGCATTGCTGAGGGGCCTTTTGATCCATTAGCCAGTGCCAGCTCCTTGCAACAGCCGTCTAATTGCTCCCATCCTTCTCTCATAACCCTGAAAAATGTTTCTCTGCATCTACATAGGTGGTGTGTAGTGTTTTGAAAAGTGCAATGTTCACTTTGTTCATGTGAAGCTATTCAATACATTTGTAGTAGCAGATAGCCATCCTTTGGAGAGCTGTGGTCTGTGGGGCTCTGCCTTACTTTGGATGTTCTGCTGTGTGCCAACAGCTCCCTCTGTGGTGCCAGAGAACAAGGGTGAAGGAGTCACAGGCAAGGGGCAGCATGGTGGTGGGGGTGGCACGGTGGCACAGTGGTTAGCACTGCTGCCCCATAGCGCCAAGGACCCGGGTTCGATTCCCGGGTGGGTCACTGTCCGTGTGGAGTTTGCACGTTCTCCCCGTGTCTTTGTGGGTTTCCTCTGGGTGCTCCGGTTTCCTCCCACAGTCCAAAGATGAGCAGGTTAGGTGAATTGGTCATGCTAAATTGCCCCTTAGTGTCAGGGTGACTAGCTAGGATAAATGCATGGGGTTATGGGGATAGGGCCTGGGTGGGATTGTGGTTGGTGCAGACTCGATGGGCCGAAGGGCTTCCTTCTGCACTGTAGAATTCTATGATTCCATTAAGTCAGACAACTTCAGTGTCCTGAGGTGGGGTGTCCAACTGCATCTCCTCAATTTGTGTACCTGTAGGCCCTGTCTAACTTCTTGAGGAAAAGGAGCGCTTGGAGGGAGGTGGAGGTGCCCCATTCCCCTCTCATGTAGCCACTGCAAAAGTGCCCTCATGGCTGCTGTGGTGGAGTACAGGTCTGCACATATCTCTAGCAGAACCTGCTGGACTAGGACCTGCATGGAGACTGCCACCCTCCCCATGGAGACCTCCGTGTCTGCACAGGTCAGTGTCACTTCATCAGCCAGAGGGAGGATGGACTCTTCCTCCTCATGTGCCACCCTATTGAGGGCCTCAGACATCTCTGCCTGATGTCCCCCCACCTCTCGCTAACTCTGCACCATCAGTTGGAAGGCCGATTCTAGATGTCTGTCATCAGACTCTGACCTCACAGATTTCTCTTCCCCAGCACTCCTCCAAATGCTGCTGAGCTCGAATGGCCCTGTCTCCTCCTGCTGCAGACACATGTCAGTGCAGTGACCACCAGAATGTGAGACCCTTCCTAAACTAGAACTAATACCCACTGAGGGTGTGTGTCTCTAGGCTGGTGAAGAATGCAAGTGTCTATTGTGATGCCGCTACAGTTGCACATCACTATTGTGAAATGTCCTCACTCCGCTCTGGAGTTGAGCTTGTGCTGACGCTAGACAGGGCTTCTTCTGGCTCGGGTTGTGCCTTCTTCCTGATGGCCCCTGTGAAGAGAGAGAGTGAGTGGCATCATGAGCTGCCTCCAACATGGAGACACCCTTGGCCCTGAAATTTCTGTTACACGCATGGATTCTTGCTGGGTGAAGACCCAAATCCAGTATCTCCTTCACTAATTGGCCTGTTCCCACTCTATGCCTGCCAGCTGAGCCGGCTGCTCCTCGAACTCTGTCACTTCCTTCTTCCATTCTTCCATCTTCTCCCATTCTCACTGGGTCTGCCTTAACTTCTTTTGCTCAAAGGGGACAGAGAAGAATAGGGTTCAAGAAGAATTGTATTCAGCATCCATTTGTACAATTTCACATTTCTTTCTCGTGCTTTCGGTCTTAGAGTTAACAGCAGGCTGCTTGTATCAGTAATGTTTTCCAGAAGGCTTCTGATCAGTACCCTCCAGAACAGTAAGACAATCAACATTTGAGGATAAGGCTCGGAGAAGCATATCATTTGTGGAGTTTTCTTGTGCCCGCTGTACCTGAGTGCCTCCCCGGCACTCCATTCCAGAAGGCAGGTGAACTGTGTGCGTGAAGGTTGAAGGAGGCACAGTGCTCTCTCTGCCTACAGTGTGGATGGACTGCAGTGGGGTTATGAGGCAAAACAATATGACGTTGCCACTGAGGCCCATCTCCCTTGACCCATTCATTGTGGTTAGTCTGGGTGGCTGAGGCTTCACTTGCCCTAACGGGATGAGTTTGTTCATCCCTCCTGGCCCCCACCTGGTCAAGGAGGACACCCTGGGGTAAGTCACTGAGTTTAGGCGTCCAAGCTCCCTGTCTCCTTGCTGCCATCTCTATGGGCCTTGTCAGCAAGTTGATGCATAGGCACCTTATAAATCTGGTGCTCGGATATGACCAGTAAGAAGTCTCACAACACCAGGTTAAAGTCCAACAGGTTTATTTGGTAGCAAATACCATAAGCTTTCGGAGCACTGCTCCTTCGTGAGATGGAGTGGATATCTGCTCTCAAACAGTGCACAGACACTGAAATCAAGTTACAGAATACTAATTAGAATGCGAATCCTACAGCCAGCCAGGTCTTAAAGGTTCAGACAATGTGGGTGGAGGGAGCATTCAACACAGGTTAAAGAGATGTGCATTGTCTCCAGACACTAGCTGTTCTGTCTGGAGACAATACACATCTCTTTAACCTGTGTTGAATGCTCCCTCCACCCACATTTTCTGTACCTTTAAGACCTGGCTGGCTGTAGAGATTTGCATTCTAATTAGTATTCTGTAACTTGATTTCTGTGTCTGTGCACTGTTGGAGAACAGGTATCCACTCCATCTGACGAAGGAGCTGTGCTCCGAAAGCTTATGGTATTTGCTACCAAATAAACCTGTTGGACTTTAACCTGGTGTTGTGAGACTTCTTACTGTGCTTACCCCAGTCCAACGCCGGCATCTCCACATCTCGGATATGACAGCAGGGCACACGCCATCCATCCCACCCCGCTACGCGAGACATCGGCAAACCCCAACTGCATAATTAATGAGCTGATGCAACAGGAATTACTGTCGGCCTCCTCAGGGGGAAACACCCCCTGTCTCCCGTCTCCGCCATGGGACTTAGTCCTGGATGAGAGAATGCTGCTTCATGTCTTTTTTCAGCAATTATCTATTTACTGGCACTGGGGGCTTTGATTAACAACTGTCTGAAAACCAGTACTTCTGCCAGTGGAGCTCTCCCTCAGTATTGCACGTGGATGTGTCAGCTTGGATTATGTGCTCAAATTCCTGGAATGGGGTTTGAACTCACAACTTTCCGACTCACCAGTGAAGGGCTATCAGCTGACGGACTATACTGCTGATGCGGGGTGCAGTCATTGGAAAAGCAGGAAACTGCCAGCTGCTCTGGCCCTCAGGTTGCCATACACAACTGAGATTGGGGGGGTTAAAATGGAGAATGCAGTTTATTGGTAGAAAATGGGTGAAAATGTTTACGGGTTGATTTTTGCTGTCTGAACAAAATGCCCTGCAAGGTTTGGAGCTAAAACCAGGCAGGAAATTCACTCTCACGGTTGCTTTTCGCTCTTTCACAGTTCGGCTGTTCATTCAGTCATGCATCTACTCAGGGAATCGAGTGTTTTCTCAAGGCTGGCAAGTCGGAGGCTCTGGGGGGAGGGCGGAACTGCAAGGAAAAAGGAGATCAAAGGGTGATGGAAATCTCTCCACTTGAAAGTTAAAACACGTAATTCTTCCTCTCTTATCTTCATCAGTGAGATAATTTTGAAAGGAATAGTGGCACACTATTACATAGTGTGATTTAGACTGGATGGATATGTTGGATTAAATCAGATCTACATTTAACAGAGCTCATTACTACTAACATTAGAAGCAAAATTAAGGTTGGGTGATAACTCATGCATACCAGGACATTGTTAGAAATGTGCTTTTACTATGATTCTAATACATTTGACATCTGGGTGAATGATTCAGTGATTCATGTCATTCGCTAAGTTGGGATTTGAGAAACTTGCAGACAGAACTATGAATGTTCTTTTGATTTGCAACTATTGGAGCCTTTGTTGAAATAAAGCATTCCTGTGTTTTGAACTTGAGGCTGTGCTTCATCTCGGACACTGCACCCTTTGCCCTGAGTGAGATTCTTTCCCAGGGCCTTGTATGCAATCAGCAGGAGCCCAGAAAATGTAATTATATTTCAGAAACGTTAAGAGCTACACATTTGTTACATTGTTAACTTTCTCTAATCAATCATCAAAAGGTAACCGACTGGAGATAGTTTAATTTCTGCCGCAGAAATATCTCGAGCGTTGATCCAGCTGTCGTGTGTGTGTCACGGACGCACAAAAGAATTTTGGCCCCAATTTTGCAGTCATTTCAAAATTAAAGATTCTCAGTGTGATGCATTTAAGTAAAAGACTTTATGTAGATGGACTTTATACTCCAGCCGTGTGTATACAGAAATGAATCCTTGAGAAAGTCCTGTGGTAAATTCACTCAACCCACCCTCGCACAATCAAAAGGGAGTGTTGTAACAACTCAAGTAGTGTTGATTCACTAACCCGCACTCCCTTCAACGTTGCTGCAGGGAGTGTTGGATTGAGGAATTTGCTCAGAGCTTTCGCTGCATGGTGAAGTTGTACAGAAGTTCATGACATTCATGCTGACCCAAGCTGTTACTGAAACCTCTCTATGAAATATGTGCCCATTGCAGGCGACCTGCCTCTCACTGCTTCCATGTCCGCCCTGGATTTAAGACCTGAGGCAAATTTCCATCACCCAATGGAGATGAGAATCAGCTCATTGAAATGCTGAACTTGGTTTTTGTTTGCTGGATAAACAATGTTCCTGCACGCTCCTGACCCTACACCATTCTACACGCTCCTGACCCTACACCATTCTACACGCTCCTGACCCTACACCATTCTACACGCTCCTGACCCTACACCATTTTACACGCTCCTGACCCTACACCATTCTACACTCTCCTGACCCGACACCATTCTACATGCTCCTGACCCGACACCATTCTACACGCTCCTGACCCGACACCATTCTACATGCTCCTGACCCGACACCATTCTACACGCTCCTGACCCTACACCATTCCACACGCTCCTGACCCGACACCATTCTACACGCTCCTGACCCTACACCATTCTACACGCTCCTGACCCTACACCATTCTACACGCTCCTGACCCTACACCATTCTACACGCTCCTGACCCTACACCATTCTACACGCTCCTGACCCTACACCATTCCACACGCTCCTGACCCGACACCATTCTACACGCTCCTGACCCTACACCATTCTACACGCTCCTGACCCTACACCATTCTACACGCTCCTGACCCTACACCATTCTACACGCTCCTGACCCTACACCATTCTACACGCTCCTGACCCTACACCATTCTACACGCTCCTGACACTACACCATTCTACACTCTCCTCACCCTACACCATTCTACACGCTCCTGACCCTACACCATTCTACACTCTCCTCACCCTACACCATTCTACACGCTCCTGACCCTACACCATTCTACACGCTCCTGACCCTACACCATTCTACACGCTCCTGACCCTACACCATTCTACACGCTCCTGACCCTACACCATTCTACACGCACCTGACCCTACACCATTCTACACGCTCCTGACCCTACACCATTCTACACGCACCTGACCCTACACCATTCTACACGCTCCTGACCCTACACCATTCTACAAGCTCCTGACCCTACACCATTCTACACGCTCCTGACCCTACACCATTCTACACGCTCCTGACCCTACACCATTCTACACGCACCTGACCCTACACCATTCTACACGCTCCTGACCCTACACCATTCTACACGCACCTGACCCTACACCATTCTACACGCTCCTGACCCTACACCATTCTACAAGCTCCTGACCCTACAACATTCTACACGCTCCTGACCCTACACCATTCTACACGCTCCTGACCCTACACCATTCTACACGCTCCTGACCCTACAACATTCTGCACGCTCCTGACCCTACACCATTCCTCACGCTCCTGACCCTACAACATTCTGCACGCTCCTGACCCTACACCATTCCTCACGCTCCTGACCCTACACCATTCCGCACGCTCCTGACCCTACACCATTCCACACGCTCCTGACCCTTCACCATTCCACACGCTCCTGACCCTTCACCATTCCACACGCTCCTGACCCTACACCATTCCACACGCTCCTGACCCTACACCATTCCACACGCTCCTGACCCTACACCATTCCACACGCTCCTGACCCTACACCATTCTACACGCTCCTGACCCTACACCATTCTACACGCTCCTGACCCTACAACATTCTACACGCTCCTGACCCTACACCATTCTACACGCTCCTGACCCTACACCATTCTACAGACTCCTGACCCTACACCATTCTACAGGCTCCTGACCCTACACCATTCTACATGCTCCTGACCCTACACCATTCTACACTCTCCTGACCCTACACCATTCTACACGCTCCTGACCCTACACCATTCTACACGCTCCTGACCCTACACCATTTTACACGCTCCTGACCCAACACCACTCTACACTCTCCTGACCCTACACCATTCTACAGGCTCTTGACCCTACACCATTCTACACGCTCCTGACCCTACACCATTCTACAAGCTCCTGACCCTACACCATTTTACACGCTCCTGACCCTACACCATTCTACACGCTCCTGACCCTACACCATTCTACAAGCTCCTGACCCTACACCATTCTACACGCTCCTGACTCGACACCATTCCGCACGCTCCTGACCCTACACCATTCTACAGGCTCCTGACCCTACACCATTCTACACTCTCCTGACCCTACACCATTCTACACGCTCCTGACCCTACACCATTCTACACGCTCCTGACCCTACACCATTCTACACGCTCCTGACCCTCCACCATTCTACACGCTCCTGACCCTACACCATTCTACACGCTCCTGACCCAACACCATTCTACACGCTCCTGACCCAACACCATTCTACACTCTCCTGACCCTACACCATTCTACATGCTCCTGACCCAACACCATTCTACACTCTCCTGACCCTACACCATTCTACACGCTCTGGACCCTACACCATTCTCGTTTGGCTCTATCTTGGGCTGGGAAGGCCTTGAGTGCAAAACACACACAACCCTCTTTAGAGGTCAGTGTCCCCATTGTGAGGACACTGGAAAGCTGTGTCTCCTCCTATGCACTCTTTTTAATGCGCTTGTGTACGTCTTGTATGTCATTTATAACACACACACATGCCACCTTGGAAAATTCATGATCACTGGGTGAAGCCTGCTGCGGTGTCAGGAACATTCTGGAAGGCAAGTGCAACATGATATATTCAAACTATTAGATGGTGTCTTGTAATGTGGATTTTTTTTAATGCAGTGATTCATCCTAATGATCTGCCCTACAAAGGTAAGTTGACCCTTGTATTAACCAGCACTGTGCAATTGTTGCCATGCATTATAGGGCTTTGCCAATTGTCAAAAGTGGCATCATGCATAATTTTGTTAAAAGTCTAGTCAGTCATTGTGGTCATGTTTTATGCTGTGATTTAAGTTGAATGGTCACAGTGCCTGTTTTAAAAAAACAGCTTTGAAAGTGAAAATAAAAACCTATTTTGATTGATTGTTACACTGGTTTGAAATGGAAATGGGACATCATAGAATCCTTACAGTACAGATGGAGGCCATTTGGCCCATTGAGTCTGCACTGGCAACAATCCCACCAAGGCCCTATTCCCATAACCCCACGTATTTACCCTACTAGTCCCCCTGACACTAACGGGAAATTTAGCATGGCCAATCAATTAACACACACATCTTTGGAGTGTGGGAGGAAACCGGAGCACCCGGATAAAACCCATGCAGGCACGGGAAGAACATGAAAACTCCACACAGTCACCCAAGGCCGGATTTGAACTTAGGGCCCTGGCACTGTGAGGCAGCAGTGCTAACCACTGTGCCACCATACTGCCCTATTCTGTTCAGTCAGTTTCATGCAAGGAAGCTGCAAATTTTTGTTATGATACTTGTGACTATTATGAATGTTTGGCTGAGTTTCAAAAGTTCTGACCAAGAATCATCCAGGCTTGAAACATTAGCTTTATTCTCTTTCCACAAATGCTGTCAAACTTACTGAGGTTTTCCAGTATTTTCTGTTTTTATTTCAGATTCTAGCATCCACAGTAATTTGCTTTAATTTTATTCAAAAGCTGTTAATGGCTTCAGTTCAGCAGGTCATCTGTTGATCCAAGAATGATTACAATTTAAGAGGTTGTAATAACAGAATACCCCTGCTGTGGTTTCTTGTTTGTTTGGGAAACTATTAGGCACTCAAAGGATCATAATTTTCTTTGCACTACCGTAGTTTTGTTTCTTTCCAGTATTACTGATAGTGTGTTTGAATTTAGGGTTTATTAGATTATTGGAAGTTTAATTGAATTGAATATAAAATATTCAGAATAATTCCTATTACCATGACAAGGCTTCACACGACTGTATGGTGCATACTGAGTGAGTGACAATGGGGGATACATGAGGTGCATTCTGATGGCACGAATATCCCATGAAGCATCTGAGGTGCATATCGTGATAAGGATTGAATTGGTGATAAGGATTGGGCGGCACGGTGGCACAGTGGTTAGCACTGCTGCCTCCCAGCTCCAGGAACCTGGATTCGATTCCTGGCTTGGGTCACTGTCTGTGTGGAGTTTGCATATTCTCCCCGTGTCTGCATGGGTTTCCTCCAGGTGCTCTGGTTTCCTCCCACAGTCCAAAGATGTGCAGGTTCGGTGCATTGGCTAAATTGCCCCTTAGTCTCCTGGGGTGCATAGGTTAGAGGGATTAGCAAGGTCAATATGGGGATTGCTGTCGATGCAAATGGCCTCCTTCTGCACTGTAGTGATTCTATGAAAGCGGGTGAGGGGCATGGGTGATTTGAGGGGGCATGTAGTGTGTTGGGAATTGTATTGTGCATTTTATCCACTCAAGGGTATGTTATAATCCAGGTCAGAAACTCCAAGGTGCTTTATTGCCTAAACCATAAGTTTTGCACTTTGAATTTGGCACAGCTAAACAAAAGATGTTTCACTCAAGGTATGATTCAAATGACCACTAGGGAGCTTTTGTCAAACAAAGTTTATTTAAGAATACAGTTGACATAAAATCAGGCAGTTAACCTTTACCAATTAAAAATAAGAAAAAGTACAACCATGATATACTTTAATAGCTAACAACACTGTTCCAACACAAACACCCTTACAAACATACCCCCCTCCCCCTCACCTCCCCATTCTATGCTTAGCACAGAAAGTAAGTATGCTCACGTGAAGCTGGATCTTGCAGCTTTGCAACATCTGCTGTGACTCAGTTCTTTGTCAAAAGGTGACTCGCAGATTTTGCCTTCACAGATAACAAAAGGCAAAAAGGACCTTACATCTCCACAATGGAGGTGAAAAATGGGAAGATATTTCGAGACACTTACAACTGAGAAAAATGACTACAATTCAACAAAAAAAATCGCTAACATCCTATTACACACACAAGAAAAATACAATTTGGAAACAATCATCTTTCGACAAACCGACCAAGCAAAAAGCAAACAAGAAAATTGACCAATATTGTACGCATTTGAGGCAATTGGCAAACTAATGCTACTTCAGCAATGTTGAACAGTTCGTTAGGGAATAAAAGCATCAGTTATTGAAGATTGTCTCTCCAGCCAATTACACTGAAAAGCAGTTGAGAAAACTGTCAGGAAAACTGTCACCATCACTTTCCAAAGCCAGAGCTACAGAAGTTGTCGCAGTAACTATCACACTCCAGGTTCAACTGCTATAAACACTATTCATCACTCAGGTGTCAGGAAAATATCTGCAAAGCAACAACAAGAGTATCACAAACAAAGTTGCAACTTGTCCAAACCAGACACAATGCCCTGCTACTGACAGAGAGTAAAGTCTGTGGAAAACTCAACCATGTTGCTCATGTTTGTCGCCCATCAACAGAATCAACTACTAAGACCAAAAAACCAGAAGGATGTCACACAGTAAAAGGTGAGAGAATGTAGCCAATGTAGAGGCCATGACCTTGAATATACATTTGTGCTCTTGTTCAGACACAGCAATCAACCATGTATGACAGTGACCTTTGGCTGCTCAGATGTAGATGCTCTCATAGATACAGGAACAATCTATCAATGTTGCGGGAGACAAATGTTCAACATACTTCAGGATTGCCCCATCCTCGAGAAACCAAGGAATACAAAAATCTCCTGTTACAACAGGGACAAACCACTGAGAGTGTTCAGGGTGTCCGAAACACCAATCTCATTCATAGACACTTGGGTGCTCCCTTCCACGTCACATCGGGAGAACTTATCAGTTTCCACACAGCAACAGATGTGCAGGATTCCTATGCATCCCAACAGCATTCTCGAATTGTTGGCTGACCACTAAACTACTTTTGGAAAACTGCAAAGTGTTACGTGCAAACTGCATGTAGACCCCACTGTGCCCCAGTCACACATCAGGAAGCAAAGTACTTCTGTACTTGACCTTGACACTATTGAGAAAGTTGGGGATGAGTCTACCCCTTGGGTCTCAGCGACACAAGTCATC
This sequence comes from Mustelus asterias, assembly GCF_964213995.1. Classification (NCBI taxonomy): domain Eukaryota; kingdom Metazoa; phylum Chordata; class Chondrichthyes; order Carcharhiniformes; family Triakidae; genus Mustelus; species Mustelus asterias. The sequence goes on along the minus strand of NC_135807.1, from coordinate 96,653,371 downwards.
AAGAAATCCAAGACTGAGAACCAGATTAGAATCTGTGTTGCTATACAGTCACCAAACTAAGCTACCCAAGAAAAACACTTGACACTGACAAATTTAACTTACGCTTGATACAGGTTACTATTAATTTGAATTTGCAGAACAATTTAGGTATCTTACAGTGTTCTCTACTCACATCAGACCTTTTTGATACAAGGGGCTCAACTTTGAAGTCAGTTCAGCAGCTGAGGTATTTCAGCACATGATTCAGTGGCACTTCAAGGGCTTAATGGCACACTGAACACCAGTGATGAAATTCTTATCTGGAGTCACACTGAAAGTGTACCTGAGACACGCCTACATGTATGTCTCAACATCTTAGAGAATGCAACCTCGCCATGTGCAAAGGCAAGTTCTTGTTCAATTACAGTAAATTAAAATTCTTCAGGCATGTGTTCAGTGGTGAAGGAGTATCACCTGACCCATGGAACGTTGAAACTATTACAAATGCTGCAGATCCTACAAACATGCAGGAAGTCCAGAGTCTGCTCGGACTCATCACGTAATTGTTTCATTCTTGAACTCACTATGTTATTTGCCCAGACAATGCCCCTCCCCCCCCCCCCCCCGCCCCCCCTCACCTCCACATGATCTGACAAAAGAGAAAGCAGTGGGACTGGACTAGATCGTGCGAACACGTTGTACACTACATCAGACAACGGTTAGCAGCAAGTTGCACAAATGCCTATTTTGACCCTGAGAAAACCATTCAGTTGTTGTGGATTCAAGCTCAGTTGGTGCAGTTCTCATTCAGAAAGCCAAGACAGATAACTAACCCTTCAGCAGCACCTTCTAAACCTCTAGCACCCAGAGGCACAAGAACAGTAGATGCATGGGAACGCAAGTTCCCCCCTACGTCACACACCATACTGCCAATTTGAAACCGTGTTGCCATCGCTTCACGGTCACTTGTTCAAAATCCTGGAACTCCCTTCCTAACAGCCCTGCGGGTGTATGTACGTACACCACAAGACTGCAGGGGCTCAAGCCTCACAAAACTTTCTCAAGAGCTATTAGGGCAACAAATTCTGGCCAAACAATGATGCCCATATCCTGTGAAGAAACAAAAAATGGTTGCATTGGCAAGCAGATCACTAATGTCTGTAAAACAATATTATTTACAGAGAGAAGCATTTTCGATCATATGGGCTATCTCACATTTTCATCTCTACTTGTATGGAGGGAAGTTAGACTAGTAAAACTATTCAACAATCCAGATAGCAAACCAAATCCACCAATAGTGTGTTGCATACTCATACTACAAGAGTACAAGTTCCATGTTGAATATCAACCAGGCAAAGTCAACCCAACACACAATCTTTAGTGACATCTGTTGCTGTTATCCAGTCCCACTGCTCTTGATAAAAAGGTTTCCAAACAACATCTTAACTACATCATTCTAAAATCAATGCCAATGCTGCTAAGTTAGATAATATCAAAGAGGAAACAAAACAAGATTAGGTATTACAACAATGTATGATGGTTATGGAATCACATGCCAGGAAAAGTGTGATCAGGAGAACATCTACAAACAAAATAATTCATTCACAATGAAGCTTATTGTCAAAATCACATCTGACCCCATGTTACGCGGAAAGTGTATTTTCATTCCGTACTCATTGAGGGAATGTGTTGTTGATCTGAACATTACCAGGGAATTTCATAACCACTTCGGAAAAAGGTATGGTTCCCAGGAATTGACCACATGTTGGAACACAAAAGTCAGTGTTTGTCATGTCAACCAATGGAAGCAGTTTCCTCAAAGCTTGACCAGATTTTTGCTTTGAAATCCCTCAAACAGTGGGAAGCGACCATTTAACAGCAACATGTTCAGTAAACCTGTCGACATGCCTGGTTGAATTTAAACAAAAGCTTGCAGTTAACTGTTCCCTGTTCTTTGGCAACCCATCTACCAATCATAGTCTCCTCTTCTCACGCAGTATAAATTGTAGTTCCCTTTGAGATTTGGCACTTTTGTGAATCTGTCCTGAAGAGTGCAAGACAACAAGCTTCAACAGCGTGTCTCTTTTTTCACCAATACTCAGGTTCTGTACTAATGAGTGACTATTTGTTCCAATTATGCAGAGGTTTATGCTTTACACTTTCTGAAACAAACCACTGAAACATAGAAGGCCTGGCATTTACTAAAAAGGGAGGGATAATAGGCCCCTACCTCCTGCCCCCCCCCCCCCCCCCCCCCGCCCCCCACCGCCCTGAACCAGGCTTATTTTCAGCAGTGGTTTGGGGGTGGGGGAGCATGTAAATTATGTCAGGTGCCCAGCCCACCTCCTTCTCCCCCACCCCCTCCCCCACAACCCTGACCCAGAAATCTGCAGACTGTCCCCCCTATGTGAATAAATAATTAAAGGTCATTTAGGCTTATTGGCAAGACTATCAACCAGGATAGTACACAGCCCATGCCATAATAGAATTGGCATCGGTAGGCGGGCAGGGGTACGGGCAGCATTTTTTGTGGCCTGGATACCAAATGGCCATGAAGAAGAGGATGAGGTGCCCTGTGTGCGTCAGGGAGTACTCCTTTAAGATATCACCTCCCCCTTTCTTTCTCACCACCCGCCTTTCAAAAACCCCACTCCCTCGCCACCGTCTTGTGCTCTGTGATCCCTCCCCACCCTAAAAACCCAGGACGTACCTTTCTACAGTAGCATTGCTCTACTTCAGGCTCTTTCTTGCATCCTGGCAGTGCCCACTACAAAGATCTAGCACTGCCAGAACTGCCAGCCAGGTCAGAACTTCCTCCCCCTGAGGGGCTGAAGTCCCACTCTCACCTTGTTTAGCCCACCTGCAGCATGTTATGGCAGCAGGATGGGCATCTTTCCAACATGTCAACTTCCGGCTGATTTTCTTTCTGGGGTGGGGGTGAGGTGTGAGCAGTCCGATTCCTTTAAAATTCTGACCCATGTTTAGCAGCATTCAGTAAGGATGTTTCTTCCTGGATCTTACTGCACCTTCCCAAGAACTTCACAGGGCCTGAGGATAGGGTCGAAATGATACTAGGAGCTGGGCTGCTATATTGGAGAACCAAGGTGGGCCTTCTAACTGGCCAGCTTCCACACCCACACTCCTCATCCAGTCCACCATGGCTTGCAAAATGTACTGCAAAGCCAACCCTATGTGTAAAGCACAAAAATCCAGGGTAACGTCACACATGGGTCAGAAGTGTGTTTCGAAAGGTACAAAAATGGGCAGGCCAGGTTATCCCTAGCCTCATGAAAATCCAAACCCCAAGTCAACTTCATCAATTCACTCTTTATGTAGCCAAAGTTAACCTTCATTATTAAAACTATTTTTTGATTGACAGACAAGATATTTTTCAAAGTGCTGGGGCAAGATCTTATTCAGGTAGACAACATCCCATTCGATTACCATTTAAGTCAAGAAATATGCTACTGTCTACATAACTTATCACTCAAACTAAGAGAACTCTGGTAGCATAAAACAGAAAGGAGTGACTCTGAGCAAGTTACATAGAAGATCACACTTTTGGTAGCTCAGTACATGGATGGGAAAAGATTAGAGGGATATGGGCTAAACGTGGGCAATTGTGACCAGCTGGGAGGGCACCATGGTTGGCATGGACCAGTTGGGCCGAAGGGCCTGTTTCTGTGCTGCATTGCTCCATGACTCTATGACTAGTGCATCCTGGTCTACTGAAAGACAATGGGCAAGAGTTTCAACCCTTCACCCACGTTATGTTTTCTGCCAGTGGAGGTGGCTCTCTATTGGCCGCTGGCAGAATCTTCCAGACCTGTTGATGTCTACAGTATTGTTTGTGGTTCGCCCATCCTGCCACCGGGGAACACACTGTGGAGTTTCATCTTTGGCAGGACTGTAAGATCCTGTTGGCAGGGAGGGCCAGAAAATCCCGTCCTTTGTTTCCCACCGTGGCAGAAGAATTATTGTAACAACACCACAGTATATCCCCATATATAAGCAGATGTATCCAGATTTGCACTGATGTTAGCTAGATCAGTGTTAAATGCCTATTGAAGATTTTAGATAGAATAAGATGTCCCAGGACACTTGTGTAGAACACTGGACCTCCCTCCATCTTTGCCCTAAGCATTATTACTTTTCTTAAAGAAACATTCCTTCAATTAATCTGCCTATGAAGTTTATCTCCCAGTTAAGACACTTCCTCTGCGCTCTTTCTTCTCTCAATATAGTGATGGCTCCTTTAAAATAGAAGCAATTAAGCAAAAGAGTCACATGAGGCTGGGTGATTTGACATTATACAAGTGTTTTTTTCCAAAACAGATCTGCTGAGTCACTCCCTTTCAGCTGGAACGGCAACCACTCAAGCTGCCAAACTGTTCTTCATTTGGTTAACATGCATAAGTAGCCAAAACTAATAACATTTGTTAAAAACTCCCAGCGGAATAAAATGGGAGCATAGCAGACCACAAAAACACAGTGACCCTAGCACTGAACTCCTGGAGCAGTTAACTTCAATGTCGCCAGCTTTAATAAAGTGTCACACTCCAACCCATCTCGGCCTCAGCAAACCTCAGTTTTTTGTTGACTTTGTTGACCAGTGTGCTGTGCTATTAACGAAACAGATTACTTGAAGGTTTCAGCAGCCTTCTAGCACCAACCTTTAGGGAGGCACGGTGGCACAGTGGATGGCACTGCTGCCTCACAGCACCAGGGACCCGGGTTCAATTCTCGGGTCACTGTCTGTGTGGAGTTTGCACATTCTCCCCGTGTCTGTGTGGGTTTCCTCCGGGTGTTCTGGTTTTCTCTCACAGTCTGAAAGATCTGCTGGTTAGGTGCATTGGCCATGCTAAATTCTCCCTCAGTGTACCCAAACAGGCGCCGGAGTGTGGCGACTAGGGGATTTTCACAGTAACTTCATTGCGGTGTTAATGTAAGCCTACTTGTGACACTAATAAATAAATAAACTTAAACTTAAACTTCAATTGGAAGGGACCCAAATGAGTATATTCTGATGAATGCATCTCCCAGTTGGCCGATAGTGTTATTGATTGAGGCAGTTTCCTGCTTCAGACCTGTCTCATTTTGGGTGTTGCGTGTCAGGACAGATTGGAAGAGCTAAATTAACTGAGTGAAAATTGGGCAGAATTACTCCAGCCCGTTGACTTTTATGACCATTGACAGCAATATTATGGGAACTGAATGGGGCTGAATGTCCTCTTGCACAAAATGGCATAACTTATCCAGGGTTTCCAAAGTGATATAAAGTTGCCAGAAACTGAACACCTCACTGAGACTATCATAAAATCAGCAGGGCCCATTTCATTCTCCATTCAGACAGCAAAAGGTAGAATCCCTGTAGGAAAACAGGGCAGTCAATAAAAATATGCTTGTGAGCAACAGAGGGCCTCAATGCACTCAACAGCTCCGTAAAAGGACAACAAACAAAATCCCAAGATAGGTGGACAAACTCAAGATATTGGCAAAGGTTTTCTGGCCAGTAAAATATACATTTAATATTTTCCTTGACCATAGAGTCAGAAAGCCATTACTGTACAGCAGCAGACTATCAAATCCAGCTGTCTGGAAAGCAACCTAATCAGTCCCTCTCCACTGCTCTATCCCCATAGTCCTGCATGTTTATTTTCTCTAGTGCCCATTCAATTTTCTTTTAAATTCATTGCTTGTTTCTGCTTCCGTCACCCTCTTAGGCAGTGAGTTCCAGAGGTCATGACCCCCTCACTGGGTAAAAAAGTTCTGCCTCAGATCCCCTCGTATCTCTTGCCAAAAACCATAAATCTGTGTCCCCCTTGTACTTCTACCATCAGCTAATGGGAACATTTTGTCTACTTTGTCTAATTTGTCATGATCTTACAAACCTCTATCAGGTCCTCCTCAATCTCCTTTGGTTCAAGGAGAACAACAGCAGCTTCTCCAAACTAACCTTGTAGCTAAAATCCCTCAGCTCTGGTAAATCTCCTTTACACCCTCATAAGGATCCTGATGCGCGTTATCACACATGAGGCTTGAGATGCTCAAGGAAATAAAGGCTTTTATTTACTATTACAACGAAGCTACCATGTATAGTACACGATCCCAGACTGAGGGGTCCCAGACAGAGCAGTGACCTTTATACCTCTCCCAGGAGGCGGAGCCCGACTGGGATGTACCATAATAACTATAATACAGGTGTAACAGCCCAACCCTAACCCCAACAGCAACAAGTAGAACAACCCATCCCTAACCCCAACAGCAACATATATACATACTCATAGTACTGGCCAGACCCTGGCTCAGTACTACCTAATGGGAACCAACGATGGTTCACCACATTCACCCCTCCTTTGAAGACAAAGGCCGGCGGGGTACAAAAAGAACAGAATAATTTGTCATCAGTCTATAAGTTCAGACGGTCAGGGGGACCGCACCGTCGTTGTGACCTCCTCAACACCGGTGATGACACCGGAGTAGGCACTCGCGGTGGCATTCTCCCCAAGGCGATGTCTAACGGTTCCTCCACAGTCTCACGGGCCGGCTGACCCCGAGGTGATAATCCGTTGAGTTCCGACACGCCCTGAAGTGGTGACCATCTCCTGGACTCAGGCAAGCTATACACGGGAGTAAAAGCAATATTAAAAGGGTTAAGTAATGGTCCCGATGCTGCCCGCGCCGTGTCAGGAGGGGAAACAATAGTTGGGGGGTCTCTAACAGAAGGTATGGGAGCGACAGGGGTTTCTACGTCCCCTGCTGACGCCAGGTCTCGAATCGAGACCGTGTCCTCTCGCCCGTCAGGGTATGCCACATAGGCACACTGAGGGTTGGCGTGGAGGAGATGGACCTGTTCGACCAAAGGGTCGGACTTGCGGGTCCTAACATGTCGCCGCAGGAGGACAGGTCCTGAGTACGTCAACCAAGACGGTAATGAGGTCCCAGAGGAAGACTTCCGAGGGAATGAAAACAGCCTCTCATGGGGAGTAGCGTTGGTTGCCGTACACAGGAGTGAGCGTATGGAATGGAGCGCATCAGGGAGCACCTCTTGCCAACGGGAGACTGGAAGGCTTTTTGACTTCAACGCCAGTAAGACAGCCTTCCAGACTGTAGCATTCTCACGTTCCACCTGTCCGTTATCCCTAGGGTTGTAGCTCGTGGTTCTACTAGAGGCAATCCCGTATGAGAGCAGGTATTGCCTCAAGTCATCGCTCATGAACGACGAGCCCCTATCGCTGTGAATGTAGCAGGGGTACCCGAACAGAGTAAAAAGATCACGGAATGCCTTGATAACCGTGGCAGTGGATGTATCAGAGCAGGGAATAACAAAAGGGAATCTCGAGTACTCATCAATGATGTTGAGGAAGTACACATTCCGATCTGTCGAGGGAAGGGGGCCCTTAAAGTCGACTCTCAGTCTTTCGAAGGGACGAGTGGCCTTGACTAGTTGTGCCCGGTCAGGTCGGTAAATGTGCGGTTTGCATTCCGCGCATACCCGACAACTTCTCGTTATGGACCTGACATCCTCCACCGAGTAGGGCAGATTGTGGGCTTTTACGAAGTGATAGAGCCAAGTGACCCCAGGATGGCATAGGTCATTATGGAGAGCCTGCAAACGGTCCTCCTGTATGCTGGCGCATGTTCCACGCGTCAGGGTATCCGAGGGCTCGTTGAGTTTCCCTGGACGATGCATGATGTCGTAATTATAGCTGGAGAGTTCGATTCTCCACCGCAAGATCTGGTCGTTCTTGATCTTGCCCCGCAGCGTGTTATTGAACATGAACGCCACGGACCGCTGGTCCGTGATCAGGGTGAACCGTTTTCCCGCCAAGTAATGGCGCCAATGCCTGACGGCCTCCACAATGGCCTGGGCCTCCTTTTCCACCGCTGAATGTCGAATTTCAGGGCCTTGGAGGGTGCGGGAAAAAAAGGCGACGGGCCTGCCCGCCTGGTTAAGTGTGGCGGCCAGGGCGAAATCAGATGCATCGCTCTCCACCTGAAAGGAGATGGACTCATCAACAGCGTGCATCGTGGCTTTCGCGATGTCGGCTTTTAGTTTATCAAAGGCCAATCGAGCCTCTGGTGTTAGGGGAAAAGAGGTGGACTTGATGAGCGGACGGGCTTTGTCCGCGTAATTGGGAACCCACTGTGTATAGTAAGAGAAGAAGCCTAAGCATCTTCTCAGTGCTTTTGCGCTAGTGGGCAGGGGAAGTTCAAGGAGGGGACGCATACGGTCTGGATCAGGGCCAATGACCCCGTTTTCCACCACGTACCCGAGGATGGCTAAACGGCGCGTACGAAATACACACTTCTCCCTGTTGTAGGTCAGATTCAGGCGAGATGCAGTGCGTAGGAACTTAAGGAGATTTGTGTCGTGGTCCTGCTGGTCATGGCCGCAGATGGTGATGTTATCCAGGTACGGGAAGGTAGCCCGCAGCCCGTTCTGGTCCACCATTCAGTCCATAGCACGCTGGAAGACCGAGACCCCATTGGTGACAACAAAAGGAACCCTGAGAAAGTGATACAAGCGACCATCCGCCTCAAAAGCCGTGTATTGTTGGTCCTCTGGGCGAATGGGGAGTTGGTGGTAGGCAGACTTGAGGTCTATGGTGGAGAACACCCGGTACTGCGCAATCTAGTTGACCATGTCAGATATGCGCGGGAGGGGATACGCATCCAGCTGCGTGTATCTATTAATGGTCTGACTATAGTCAATGACCATCCGGGGGTTGTTCCCACTCTTGACCACCACGACCTGCGCTCTCCATGGACTAGTGCTAGATTGTATGATCCCTTTCTTGAGGAGCCGCTGAACTTCAGATCGAATGAAGATCCGATCCTTAGCGCTGTAACGCCTACTCTTAGTCGCGATGGGCTTGCAGCCTGGCACAAGATTCTGGAACAGGGAGGGTGTGGTAATTTCTCTGCATGGAGGTTAGTGACCAGTGGAGTGCCCCAGGGATCTGTTCTGGGACCCTTGCTGTTTGTCATTTTCATAAATGACCTGGATGAGGAAGTGGAGGGATGGGTTGGTAAGTTTGCTGACAACACCAAGGTTGGTGGTGTTGTGGATAGTTTGGAGGGATGTCAGAAGTTGCAGCGAGACATAGATAGAATGCAAGACTGGGCGGAGAAGTGGCAGATGGACTTCAACCCGGATAAGTGTGTGGTGATCCATTTTGGCAGATCCAATGGGATGAAGCAGCAGTATAATATGAAGGGTACCATTCTTAGCAGTGTAGAGGATCAGAAGGACCTTGGGGTCCGGGTCCATAGGACTCTTAAATCGGCCTCGCAGGTGGAGGATGCGGTCAAGAAGGCGTACGGCGTACTGGCCTTCATTAATCGAGGGATTGAGTTTAGGAGTCGGGAGATAATGCTGCAGCTTTATAGGACCCTGATTAGACCCCACTTGGAGTACTGCGCGCAGTTCTGGTCACCTCATTACAGGAAAGATGTTGAAGCCATTGAAAGGGTGCAGAGGAGATTTACAAGGATGTTGCCTGGATTGGGGGGCATGCCTTATGAGGATAGGTTGAGGGAGCTTGGTCTCTTCTCCCTGGAGAGACGAAGGATGAGAGGTGACCTGATAGAGGTTTACAAGATGTTGAGAGGTCTGGATAGGGTAGACTCTCAGAGGCTATTTCCAAGGGCTGAAATGGTTGCTACGAGAGGACACAGGTTTAAGGTGCTGGGGGGTAGGTACAGAGGAGATGTCAGGGGTAAGTTTTTCACTCAGAGGGTGGTGGGTGAGTGGAATCGGCTGACGTCGGTGGTGGTGGAGGCAAACTCGTTGGGGTCTTTTAAGAGACTTCTGGATGAGTACATGGGATTTAATGGGATTGAGGGCTATAGATAGGCCTAGAGGTGGGGATGTGATCGGCGCAACTTGTGGGCCGAAGGGCCTGTTTGTGCTGTGGCTTTCTATGTTCTATGTTCTATGTAATCTTCAGCGCGAGAGGCTACAGGCGCGTTGGGCAATTTGGAAGCTGCTGTTCTCCCACTGAAAGCGGAGGGAGTGGCCCACCGTACTGTAGGGTTACACTCCTCAAGTGGACCATGAAATTTAGTCCGAGGAGTATTGGCGCGCAAAGGTGCGGTAACACCAGGAGCTTGAAGCGCTCGTAAACCGTGCCCTGCACCGTTAAATTTACCACGCAACTCCCTAGCACGGTGACAGACCGGGACCTTAATGCCATCGAAATTGTCTGTTTGACAGGTTGGATCTGGAGGCCACACCACTTCACAGCGTCTGGGTGAATAAAACTCTCAGTGCTCCTGCTGTCAAACAGACAATAAATCAAGTGTTTGTTTACCTGAATGTCCATCATAGACTTGTCGAGTCTGTGAGGCTTGGCCTGGTCCAGGATGATCGACGCCACCGTTGGTTCGTGAGCGCCACTGCAGGCAGCTGAGATAGATGAAGATGACCCCTGCTGGTCGTTCGCGGTCGGTGCCGACCAACATGGCCGCTCCCATAGGTCGCACGTGGGTGATGGTGCCAAATTCAGCGACCCCTGGTAGTCGCACATCTCTTGCGACTCCGTCAACTGTAATGGAGGTGTCCTGGCCTTGCACATGGACGAAACCCTCGACGATGCCGACGACGAAGAACCGGGCTCCGGGGAGTTACAGGCTGCACTGCTGTTCCTGGAAGTAAGTTTGGATCGGCATACCTTCGAATAGTGCCCCTTCTTACCGCAGGCGGAGCACAACACAGCTTTAGCGGGACATCGCTGCCGAGTGTGCTTCACTCCCCCACAGAAGTAACACCGCAGGCCACCCGGAGCTGCTGCCGTCGTCAGGCCCGAGTGTGAGCACGCCATCACGCAGCTTTTCGAACCCAAGGGACGAGGAGGGATCAGCGACTGCTCCTGCCACGCTGTCTCCACGTGGTCTTCGGGATACAATACTAGGCTTTTGGAGGCCGTCTCCAATGTATCCGCTAGTTCTATCGACTTAGTGAGATCAAGATAACCTTGCTCCAACAGTCTGAGTCGGATATAAGATGATCCGATTCCCGCCACAAACGCATCTCGAGCGAGGTCGTTCATGTTCTGGTCTGCCGACACTGCTTTGCAGTTACAGCCCCTGGCTAGCTGTAGGAGCTCGTTCGCGTACTCTTCCGTCGTTTCGCCGGGCTGCCGTCGTCGAGTGGCTAAGAGGTATCGAGCATGCATCTCGTTTGGCGGTTTAATGTAACGCTTCTTAAGAAGCTCGAGGGCCCTTGTGTAGTCGGTGGCCGCACGGATCGCGAGATATACGGTGTCGCTTACCCTCGCGTGGAGGACCCGGAGTCTGTCGTCGTCTGTGGTGACCGCTGCGGAGGCTGCAAGGTAGTCCTCAAAACATTTCAACCAGTGGTCGAAGGTGTTAGAGGCGCCCGCCGCACGTGGATCCAGTGTAAGACGTTCGGGTTTTAACATTTGCTCCATACTCTCTGTATCGTTTTCTTTTTTTTTTAACGACGAGAGTTTAATTAATAGTAAATAAAATTGATGCGCGTTATCACACACGAGGCTTGAGATGCTCAAGGAAATAAAGGCTTTTATTTACTATTACAACGAAGCTACTATGTATAGTACACGATCCCAGACTGAGGGGTCCCAGACAGAGCAGTGACCTTTATACCTCTCCCAGGAGGCGGAGCCCGACTGGGATGTACCATAATAACTATAATACAGGTGTAACAGCCCAACCCTAACCCCAACAGCAACAAGTAGAACAACCCATCCCTAACCCCAACAGCAACATATATAGATACTCGTAGTACTGGCCAGACCCTGGCTCAGTACTACCTAGTGGGAACCAACGATGGTTCACCACAGATCCTCACATCCTTTCTGAAGTATGGTGACCAGGATTGGAGGCAATAACCTAAACTGAGCTATTTGTGGTTTAGCATGTTTCCACTGCTTTTGTATTCAATACCTCATGACGCCCAAGATTCAATATGCTTTGCTAACTACTCTTCAAATATGTCCTGTCACCTTCAAATATCTCTGCACATGAACTCCCATGTTCCTTTGGTGCTGCATATTCTTTAGATTTATATGGCCTATTCCTATCCCCTCTGAGTTAATATACCACCTTACATTTCTCTGTATTAAATTCCATCTGCCATTCGTTTGCCCATTCTATAGCCTATCCCAGTCATGTTGCAGTCGATTGGTATCTTCCTGTCCACCATTTAACTTCAAGCTTGGCATCATAAGCACATTTGAAAATTTTCATCTGCATTTTAATATTCTCCAAGAAAAGACGTGAAGTCTGGGGAACACCACTGATTACCATCCTCCACTTGGAAAGACAACCATTTACTACGACTTGCTGTTTCCTGCCCTTAAGAAAACATTTATGCAGTTTGACACTAATCCTTCTATTCCACAAGCCTCAATTTTGTTAACAGGTCTGTTAATTGATACTTTGTCAAACACTTTCTCAAAATCCATGACGGCAACATCCATTGTGTCTCCTTCATCAAACTTATGTTGTTTCATCAACAATTTCACTGAGGTTAGTCAAGCACAATCTGCCTCTAACAAATCCATGTTGGCCCTCCTTAATTAACTTCTCCAAATGCCTATTGATTCTTTCCTGAAGTCTCACAGCATCAGGACAAGCAAGGGCAGGGAAACCTCCTGCTGATTACCATCTACTGCCACCTCTCAGCTGATAAATCAGTTCTTCTCCATGTTGAATTCTCGGAAGAGCACTTGAGCGCAGTATGGTCACAGAATGTTCCCTGGGAGGGGGACGTTGCCGAGAATGGCTCAGTAGTCTCAATACTGATCGAGCCCTGAAGGAAATATCTACAAGTGGCAAGTGGAATAAGAAGAGAGGAAAATCCTATTTCATCTCCAACTCACCAATCTACCTGTCACAGATACAATATTGAAAGGAGTGACCACTGCAGTCCTTGTGGAGATAAAATCTTGTCTTCACACTGAGGATGCTGTCCATTGCACCAGGCAACCTAAAAATGAGGTGCCAACCTGGTGAAGCGACATCAAAAGACTACTTGCATTCTAAACAACAGAGGCAGCATGCGATAGAACTAAGCGATCCCACCAAGAGACCAACCAAGGCTCTGTGGTCCTACCACATCAGTCATGAATGGTTGCGAACAATTAAACAACTAATTGGAGAAGACAGGTCTGGAAATATACCCATCATCAAGGATAGGGGAGCCCAGCACATCAGTGAAGAAACAAGAATGAAACATTTTCAACCCTCTTCAACCAGAAGTGCTGAGTGGATGATCCATCTCAGCCTCCTCTTCCTGCCTTACTCCCTGCTCACTTTGTTACTGCTGTACTGAGCCCACGGCTAAGCACATACATGTGCCGAATGACAGACCTGACTCTCCATGGTGGTCTCAACCTCTCCATGCTGGAAGCCATGCACTCACTTGCCAGATCTATGTCAGAAGTCAAGGCTTGGATTACCTTCTACACCATACATTCAAGCTTCCTTATAGCCTCTGGCACCTTTGCCGGATTTTGCCTTGCCTCCCTCTGTAGCTCCAGCACGTTTATTAAGGCCAAGACCAGAGGCCTACCATCAGCCTGGAGCCCAGCATAGGCCTGATCCCCAACAGTGCTCCCACTGTCAGGGGCATCAGCTGAAACAATCTCCCTCAGCGCTGGGACGCATCTGTGAAGTGTTCATCGGCATGTGCCCCCAATCCTATTCATGAAGCCCCCCCCCAACCCCCAACACAAAATCCATGGGAGTGTAACTGAGCTTGTAGAGGATTAGGGAGAGGCAGGTGATGGTACATTGTCTGGGTTAGTGGTCTTCATGCTCCGAGGTGGAGTTGTCTCTTTCTTCTGTGGGATGGCTCTGTGGCGATGAACAAAAAGAAAGATATTAAAAGGAGGAGCACAGTCTATCCAGAAACCACATTCTCACATGTGTCTTGACGCGTTTGGAGGCATTCTCACCATGCTGTATGGTTCTCTGCAATGCAGCCCAGTCTTGCCATCTGCAATGCCCTGCTCTTCCACAAGCTCCATGATCTCCTCCTCACATGACAATAAAACCTTCAACTCTGGAGCACTTCCTTACCTCACTTCCTGGTTTCCTTATCCTGATCACTAAAATCTGAGTGGACTGCTGAGCCAATTTGTAAGGTGTGTCAGTGTTGTATCTGTTAATGTGTGAAGTTTCTCATCTCTGTTTGATATCTCTTAATCTTGTGTGTGTTGCCACCATCCTTGAACTCACTGACAGGAACCAGTGTTTTCCTGTCAACCTTGGCCCAAAGGCCAACCTCCTCATACCTGCCCGTTATGTTTTGCTTGAAACATGTAACTTTTTGACTGCTGCTAAAAATGCTAATGGACTGAAAGGAAAATTCCAGAGATTGTGGTCTTTTGATCATCCAAAATAAAATGGAAAGATATGGCACTGGGCCGTCTGTGGTTTTATTGTTAACATTTAAAAGCCAGCTGGAGTTCACCAGCTGGGATTGTATCGACAGTGTGTGTGTCAACAGAGCAGGATTGCATTTCCCCCGAGAACTGCTGTAATGCTGGAAGGTAATCAGTATGTCCAAGCCTGAGACAAGACTACACTGTAACCAGGGCAGGCAGGGGCATTGTAGATAAAACTGTGTCAGAGCAGTGCAGGCCTCCGGTAGAAGGTAGCGAGAATACAGGGCAATTATGTTCCTGTAAAGACAAAGGGTGAGATCAAGACCAGAGAAGCTTGGATGTCAAGGTACATAAAGATCAGGGTTAAGTAAAAAAAAGAGAAGCTTTTGACAGCTGAGGACTCAATAAGGCAGAATCCGTAGAAGAGTATAGAAAGTACAGTGGTGAAGTTAGAAAGGAAATTAGGAAAATAGAGAGGGAGGAGGTACTAGCAGGTTTAGCAGCTTTAAAAGTGGATATATCCGCAGGTCCAGATGAGGTGTATCCCAGCCTGATGAGGGAAGCAAGGGAGGAGATATAAGGGGAACTGACAGTCATTTTCAAATCCTCTCTGGCCGCAGGTGAGGTCATGATGTGGTGAGGTGAGGTGAGGTGCCAGAGGACTGGAGGACTGCTGACATTGTCCCATTATTAAACAAATGGAGATAGGGTTAGGCCAAGAAATTATAGGCCAGCCATTCTAACCTTGGTGGTGGGGAAGCTATTAGAAAGAATTCTGAGGGATAGAATATACCCGCACTTTGATAGACACGGATTAATCAGGGATAGTCAGCATGGATTTGTTAGGGGAAGGTCCCTTTTGACAAATTTAATCATTATTTTGAGGATAAAACCGGGAGTGCTGATGAGGTTAATGCATTTGATGTGGTCTACAAGGATTTTAGCAAGGCTTTTAATAAGATCCCTCATGGAAGACAAGTCAAGAAAATAAGGGCCCATGGGATCCAGGGTAAAGTGGCACATTCGATCCAAAATTGGCTGAGTGGCAGGAAGCAGAGGGTGATGGTAGAAAGATGTTTTTGTGACTGGAAGTTTGTTTCCAGTGGGGTTCCACAGGATTCGGTGCTATTTGTGTTGTACATTAATGATTTGGACTTAAATATAGAGTGCAAGATCAATAAGTTCACAGATGCCACAAAAATTGATAGGATGGTAAATAGAGAGGAGGATAGCTGTGGACTGCAGGAGGATATCAATGGACTGATCGGATGGGCAGAGCAGTAGCAAATGGAATTCAACCTGAAAAAGTGTGAGGTAATGCACTTGGGGATGGCTAACAGGACAAAGGATTACACTGGAAAGTACTGAAGATCAGAGGGACCTGGGAGTGCATATCCACAGATCTCTGATGGTGGGAGGACAGGTCGATAAAGTGGTTAAGAAGGCATATGATATTCTTGCCTTTATTTGCTGAGATATAGAATATAAGAGCAGGGAGGTCATGCTGGAACTGTATAAAATGCTGGTTAGACCACAATGGAGTACAGCGAGCAGTTCTGGTCACCTCACTATCGGAAGGATGTGATTGTATGGCAAGGGTGCAGAGGAGATTTACCAGGATGCTGCCTGGAGCATCTGAAAATGAGGAAAGGTTGGATAGCCTGGAGCTGTTTTCCTTGGAGCAACGCAGGTTGAGAGGGGACCTGATACAGGTGGATAAGATTATGAGGACATAGATAAGGTGGATAGGAAGGCACTTCTTCCACTAGTAGAGGGGTCAATAACCAAGGGCAGAGATTTAAGGTAAGAGGTAAAAGACTAAGAGGGGAGTTGAGGAGAAACCTTTTCACTCAGGGGGTGGTGGGAGTCTGGAACCAACTGCCTGAAAGGGTGGTTGATTCAAAAACTCTCGTAAGATTTAACAAGTATTTAGATATTCACTTGTGCTGCCATAACTCCAGAGTTATGGGCCAAATGCTGGAAAATGGGACTAGTGTCGTCAGATCGCTGTTGACCAACCCGGACACAACAGGCTGAATGGCCTCCTTCTGTGCTGTATGGCTATGAATCTATGAATCATTTGGCAATGAGGAAATTCAGTGGCAGTCTCTGTCCTTTGCTCTTACAGTTGTTGTTGCTCGATTTAGAGATACTACTTCCATAGCACCACAGAAGCACCATGACCCAGCTTCTATACATTAGGTTAACCATTTAACATCATCAACAACAACTTATATTGATATCACATCTTTAAGATGTCCCAATTCACTTCACAAGAGAATTATCAAAGCTTCACTCCAAGCCTCCTCAGGAGATATTAGGATAGGTGAACAATAAATGAAGTATAGAATCCCTACAGTGCAGAAGAGGCCATTTGGTCCATTGAGTCTGCACTGACTCTCTGACAGAGTATCTTACCCGGGCCCTCTCCCCCACCCTATCCCCATAACCCCACACATTCCCCATGGCTAATCCATTTAACCTACACACCTTGGGACAATGACAGGCAATTTTGCATGGCCAATCCACCTGCACATCTTTGGAGGTAGATTACTTAGAAACATTTACAGAGGTTTACAGATTTAAAGAGGTTTACAGCATGGAAACTGACCCTTCGGCCCAACTTGTCCATGCCGCCCTTTTTTTTAAACCAAGAAGCTAGTCCCAATTGCCCGTATTTGGCCCTTATCCCTCTATACCATGTAACTGTCTAAACGCTTTTTAAAAGGCAAGATTGTACCCGCCTCTGCGACTACCTCTGGCAGCTTGTTCCAGACACTCACCACACTCTGTGTGAAAAAATTGCCCCTCTGGACACTTTTGTGTCTCTCCCCTCTCACCTTAAACCTATCCCCTTTAGATTTAGACTCCCCTACCTTTGGGAAAACATATTGACTATCTAGCTGATCAATGCACCTTATTATTTTATAGACCTCTATAAGGTCACCCCTCAGACTTCTACGTTCCAGAGAAAAAAAGTCCCAGTCTATCCAGCCTCTCCTTATATCTCAAACTATCAAGTCCCAGTAGCATCCTAGTAAATCTCTTCTAGTTCAATAGTATCCTTTCTATAATAGGGTGACCAGAACTGTTCACGGTATTCCAAGTGTGGTCTTACTAATGTCTTGTACAACTTCAACAAGACGTCCCAACTCCTCTATTCAATGTTCTGACCAATGAAACCAAGCATGCTGAATGCCTTCTTCACCACTCTGTCCACCTGTGACTCCACTTTCAAGGAGCTATGAACATGTACCCCTAGATCTCTTTGTTCTGTAACTCTCCCCAATGCCCTACCATTAACTGAATAAGTCCTGCCCTGGTTCAATCTATCAAAATGCATCACCTCGCATTTATCTAAATTAAACTCCATCTGCCATTTGTCAGCCCACTGGCCCAATTGATCAAGATCCCGTTGCAATCCGAGATAACCTTCTCCATTGTCGGCACGGTAGCACAGTGGTTAGCACTGCTGCTTCACAGCTCCAGGGTCCCGGGTTCGATTCCCGGCTCGGGTCACTGTCTGTGTGGAGTTTGCACACTGGCCCAATTGATCAAGATCCCGTTGCAATCCGAGATGACCTTCTCCATTGTCGGCACGGTAGCACAGTGGTTAGCACTGCTGCTTCACAGCTCCAGGGTCCCGGGTTCGATTCCCGGCTCGGGTCACTGTCTGTGTGGAGTTTTCACATTCTCCTCGTGTCTGCGTGGGTTTCCTCCGGGTGCTCCGGTTTCCTCCCACAGTCCAAAGATGTGCGGGTTAGGTTGATTGGCCAGGTTAAAAATTGCCCCTTAGAATCCAGAGATGCGTAGGTTAGTGGGATTAGCGGGTAAATATGTGGGGGTAGGGCCTGGGTGGGATTGTGGTCGGTGCAGACTCGATGGGCCGAATGGCCTCCTTCTGCACTGTAGGGTTTCTATGATTTCTATGATTGTCCACTATGCCACCAATCTTGGTGTCATATGCAAACTTACTAATCATGCCTCCTATATTCTCATCCAAATCATTATTATAAACGACAAATAACAGTGGACCCAGCACTGATCCCTGAGGCCCCGCTGGTCAGAGGCCTCCAGTTTGAAAAACAACTCTCTACAACCACCCTCTGTCTTCTGTCGTCAAGCCAATTTTGTATCCATTTAGATACCTCACTCTGGGTCCCATGAGATTTAACCTTATGCAACAACCTACCATGTGGTACCTTGTCAAAGGCCTTGCTAAAGTCCATGTAAACAACATCAACTGCACTGCCCTCATCTACCTTCTTGGTTACCCCTTCAAAAAACTCAATCAAATTTGTGAGACATGATTTTCCACTCACAAAGCCATGCTGACTGTCCCTAATCAGACCTTGCATCTCTAAATGCCTGTAGATCCTGTCTCTCAAAATACCTTCCAACAACTTAACCACCACAGATGTGAGGCTCATTGGCCTGCAGTTCCCAGGCTTTTCCCTGCAGCCCTTTTTAAACAAAGGCACAACATTTGCCACCCTCCAATTTTCAGGCACCTCACCTCTGACTACCAATGATTCAAATATCTCAGCTAGGGCACCCGCAATTTCCTCCCTAGCCTCCCACAATGTCCTGGTGTACACTTCATCAGGTCCTGGGGATTTATCTGCCCTGATGAGCTTTAAGACTTCCAGCACCTCTTTCTCTGCAATATGTACACGCCTCAAGACATCACTATTTATTTCCCCAAGTTCCCTAACATCTATGCTTTTCTCAACAGTAAATACTGATGAGAAATATTCATTTAGGATCTCACCCATCTCTTGTGGGTCCACACATAGATTATCTTGTTGATCTTTAAGAGGCCCTACTCTCTCCCTTGTTACTCTTTTGGCCGTTATGTATTTGTAGAAGTTCTTTGGATTCTCCTTGGCCTTATCTGCCAAAACGATCTCGTGTTCCCTTTTTGCCCTCATGATTTCTCTCTTGACTCTACTCCTACACCCCCTATACTCTTCAAGGGATTCACTTGATCCCAGCTGCCTATGCATGTCATGTGCCTCCTTCTTCTTCTTGACCAGGGCCTCAATATCCCAAGTCATCCAGGGTTCCCTACTTCTGCCAGCCTTACCCTTCACTCTAAGAGGAATGTGCTTACCCTGAATCCTGGTTAACACACTTTTGAAAGCCTCCCACTTACCAGACGTCCCTTGCCTTCCCACAAACTCACCCAATTAACTTTTGAAAGTTCCTGCCTGATACCATCAAAATTGGCCTTGCCCTAGTTTAGAATTTTAACTTTTGGGCCAGACCTATCATTCTCCATAGCTATCTTAAAACTAATAGAATTATGGTCACTGGTCCCAAAGTGATCCCTCACTGACACTTCTGTCACCTGCCCTTCCTTATTTCCCAAGAGGAGGTCAAGTTTTGCCCCCTCTCTAGTCGGGCCATTCACATATTGAATGAGAAATTCTCCCTGAATACACTCAACAAATTTCTCTCCATCCAACCCTCTAATACTATGGCTGTCCCAGTCAATGTTGGGAAAGTTAAAATCCCCTACTCTTACCACCCTATTTTTCTTGGAACTATCTGTAATCTCCTTACATATTTGCTCCTCAATTTCCCTTCGACTATTTGGGGGCCTATAGTACAGCCCTATCAAAGTGATTTCCCCCTTCTTATTTCTCAGTTTTACCCATATAGACTCTGTGGCTGAACCCTCTCAGTACTGCTAATCAAAAGTGCAACACCTCCTCCTCTCTTCCCTCCTGTTCTATGTTTCCTATAGCATCTGTACCCTGGAACATTGAGCTGTCAGTCCTGTCCTTCCCTTAGCCATGTTTCAGTAATTGCTATAATATCCCAGTCCCACGTACCCATCCACGTCCTGAGTTAATCTGCCTTGCCCGTCAGGCCTCTTGCATCGAAATAAATGCAGTTTAATCTGGACTTCCCCTGCTCTCCATCTTGCTTTTGCCTGATCTGTCTGGTACTAGAATTACTGACACTGCCTTTATTATTTAATGTGCTCTCTTTAACTTTTGTGCTGTCCTCAACCTTCTCTTCTGCCTCCCTACTGCTTTGGGTCCCACCCCACTGCCAAACGAGCTTAAACCCTCCCAAGTGGCTCTAGCAAATCTCCCTGCTAGTATGTTAGTCTCCCTCCAGTTCAGGTTTAACCCACCCCTCTTGAACAGGTCACCCCTTCCCCAGAAAAGATCCTAATGACCCTAATGGCACCAAGGAGGCAACACACCATCCTGGAGTCTCGATCGCGGCCACAGAAATGCCTATCTGTGCCTCTAACCAGCAAGTCCACTAATACTACTACTCGCTTGCTCTTTGCCCGACCCTGCTCTACAGCAGAACCAAGCTGTGGTGCCACAGGCCTGGCTGCTGCTGGTATCTCCCCCTGACAGGCTATCCCCCTCAACAGTATCCAAAACGGTATACCTGTTTGAAAGGGGAATAGACACAGGAGACTCTTGCACTACTTGTCTGCCTCTCCTGGCAGTCACCTGACTGAACCTGTGGTGTGACAACCTCCCTATAACTAGTGTCTATCACACTCTCTGCCTCCTGTATGCTCCGCAGTGCATCCACCTGCTGCTTCAACCGAACAATGCGGTCTGTGAGGAGCTGCAACTGGACACACTTTCTGCAGACAAAGTTGTCAGGGAGACTAGATTGCTTCCTAATTTCCCACATGTGGCAGGAGGAGCATACCACTGCCCTAACTGCCATACTGCTCTTATACAGGTGAAAGGATAAAAGAATCTCAACTCACCTTTCCCTTGCTTGTGGTCCTCCTGATGACTTTTTATTTTGGTTAGAGGAGAAGGTAAACATCTTTTAAAAAAAGGAGAGGTGGAGAGGTTTAGGAATGGAATTCCAGAGCTTAAGACTGAATTAACTGAAGGCATGGCCACCAAAGGTGGAACAGTGGTACAAGTGTGTTTTGGTGTTCCCATTATTAAAGTCATATTTCTCAACTGGTTGCAATTAGAATAAACTTTCTTTGTTTTCTTGATCTTAATCAATAGCATTCCACCTTTCCCAACGGAATCACATTGCAATCCCGCATCCTTCCCTTTCTTATTTGGTGGCAGAATTTCCTGCAGCCTTGAGTCTGCCCTCTGAAGCTTCCTCGAGAAATATTTTACACTGCCTACCATTCAAAACCAACCTTTTTGATTGTATCTTTAGTCAAGTTACTAAATCATCTACTGACCGACCCCCCCATCCCCACCCCACAAAGTCTGTCAGCCTCTCAAATTCTCTCCCACTTGATCTGTCTCTCTCCTATGTGGAGGGATGTTTGATAACCTGGTTGGTTCTGTTCAAATGGAAATGATCATTGCTCCATAAAAAAATTGTACAAAATCAGATTATATAAACACTGCACATGCAATAAAATCTCAATGATCTGTTATCTGGGTTTTTATGTCATTTGCTGACAGTTTAACATTGTCAGACTCACCAACTCATACCTCACATCCACACCCTTGGGGGAAGTGACGGCCTAGTGGTATTATCGCTCAAATATTAATCCTGAAACTGAGCTAATGTTCTGAGGACCCAGGTGCGAATCCAGCCACAGCAGTTGGTGGAATTTGAATTCAATAAAAAATATCTGGAGTTAAGAATCTACTAATGACCATGAAACAATTGCCGATTGTCAGAAAAACCCATCTGGTTCACCAATGTCCTTTAGGGAAGGAAATCTGCCGTCCTTACCTGGTCTGGCCTACATGTGACTCCAGAGCCACAGCAATGTGGTTGACTCTCAACTGCCCTCTAGGGATGGGCAATAAATGTTGGCCAGCCAGCGACACCCATGTTCCATGAATAAATAAAATAAAACAAGACCCCAGACTCCGCCATCATCATTTCTGGGTATGTCCTGTCCCACCAGCAGAATGCTTTTGACATCAAGACAGCATTTGACCGAGCATGGTTTCAAAAAGCCTCAATAAAATTGAATCATAGAATCATAGAATCCCTACAGTACAGAAAGAGGCCATTCGGCCCATCGAGTCTGCACCGACCACAATCCCACCCAGGCCCTACCCCCATATCCCTACATATTTTACCCACTAATCCCTCTAACCTACGCATCTCAGGACGCTAAGGGGCAATTTTAGCGTGGCCAATCAACCTAACCCGCACATCTTTGGACTTTGAAGTCAGGGGAAATTCATTACAGGTTGGAGTCATACCCAGCACGGAGATGGTTCTGGAGAGAGAATAGAGGCAATGTTTTGAGTCTGGAAGACCCTTTGTCAGAGCTGCTATGACAAAGGATCATCCAGACTCGAAACATTGGCTCTATTCTCTCTCCACAGATGCTGCTGGACCTGTTGAGATTTTTCAGCATTTTCTGTTTTTGTTTCAGATTCCAGCATCCGCAGTAATTTTTTTTTAACAAAGGTGGCAGTGGTGTTTGAAGTCAATTGTCTCAGTCCCAGGACATCACTGCAAGAGTTCCTTGGGATAGGTGGCCCAATCATTTTCAACTGCTTCATGAATGACCTTCCCTCCATCTTAAGGTCAGAAGTGGGGATGTTTGCTGTACAATCTTCAGGACATTCACAACTCCTCTGATGCTGAGGCAGTTCATGCTCACATGCAGGAAGACCTGAACAACATGCAGATTTGGGTTAATAAGCAACATTTGCAACACAGAAGCTCCAGGCACTGACGACCTCTAACAAGAGAAAATCAAACTCATTTGACATTTAATGACATTACCATCACGAAATCCATACCATCAACTATGGGGGATTATCATTGATCAGAAAGTTTACTAGGCCAGACATATAGGCCGGAATTTTGCCGCCTCACCCGTCCCAGACTCGGGGCGGGCGAGGTTCTCAGAACGGAATTCTCCGTTGGCCTCGGGTGGGATTTTACGAGTCTTGCCCGAGGGAGGTTGTAAAATCCTACCCATAGGGGGCGATTTGCCCAAAACAATTCTAAGTGCCAAATTCGTGTAAAAATTGGAGTAACCCCACTGGTTTTTTAGCATGATTTCCAGAATGAATCTCCGACACTGTGCATCATAAAATGCCCCAGGAAGATTCACGTTGAAAATCAGGGGGCGGGGCCTATTCCCACTGGAGAGGCCGGCAGCATAGTGCTGAGTGGGTCACTGCGCATGCGCCAATCTGTCAGCACCGAGATCAGCGCATGCACAGTAGTTTGCACTGCCGGCCTTCCGATCGTATAGCCCCCCCTAAAAGGCCCTGCCCCCTCTGGCCCTGCCCCTTGATACTGCCAGATGCCTGCTGGGCAGTGCCAAGATGTCCCTTGAGCATTGCCACTTTGCCCCTTGGCCCTTTGCCCCTCCAGCAGGGTCGACCGCCATTAGTGGGGGGAAGATACAAGCGGGCCTGGAGACTTCAGTCCTGGAGGGACTGCGCACAATACTCCATTTGGAGTATCTAAGGAAGGATGAGCTGGCCTTGGAAAGCATCCAGAGGAAGTTCACAAGAATGATCCCTGGAATGAAGAGCTTGTCAAATGAGGAACGGTTAAGGACTCTGGGTCTGTACTCGTTGGAGTTTAAAAGGATGAGGGGGGATCTTATTGAAACTTACAGGATGCTGCGAGGCCTGGATAGAGTGGATGTGGAGGGGATGTTTCCACTCGTAGGAAAAACTAGAACCAGAGGGCACAACCTCAGGCTAAAGGGGCGATCCTTTAAAACAGAGATGAGGAGGAATTTCTTCAGCCAGAGAGTGGTGAATCTGTGGAATTCTTTGCTGCAGAAGGCTGTGGAGACCAGATCATTGAGTGTCTTTAAGACAGAGATAGATAGGTTCTTAAATAATAAGGGGATCAGGGGTTATGGGGAAAAGGCAAGAGAATGGAGATGAGAAAAGTATCAGCCATGATTGAATGGCATAGCAGAGTCGATGGGCCGAGTGGCCTAACTCTGCTCGTATGTCTCATGGTCTTATGGTCTAATCAGATTTAAACGAGAATTTAAATGTGGAAATCCGGAAATCCTGTCCCCGGACATGCACGGAGGCTGTGGTGCCCAGGGGGGAGCCAGCTAAACGGTCTCTGCTGATGTCTCCACTTTTCTGCATGTCCCTTGTCGATCAAAAATCTAACTCGGCCTTGAATAAGTTCAATGACCCAGCCTCTACTGCTCTCTGAAATAGTGACTTCCAAAAATTAACAACATTCAGAGAAGAAATTACTCCTCATCCCAGTTTTTTTAAATCAAAGAGCTGCTCTAGAAGCTGAAGAAGCTGAACATTGTCCAGGACTAAGAGCCCACTTGATTGGCATCCCATCTACCACCTTAAACATTCACTTCCTCCACTGGTGCATGGTAGCAGTAATACACACCATACACACTTCAGCAACTCGTCAAGCCTCCTTCATCAGCACCCTCCAATCTTGCAACCTCTACCACCACAAGGGCAGCCTACACATGGGCTCACCACCACCTGCAAGTTCCTTGCCAGGCCACACTATCCTGACTTGGAACTATATTGCTGTTCCTTCCTTGTGGCTGGGTCAAATTCTTGGTACTTCTGCCCTGACAGCTCCCTGGGCGTAAATAGACAAATGGAAGCACCCCAGGCCCCCAACCAGTTCAAAAAGGTGGTTCACCATCACCTTTTAAGGGGAAATTAGGATTGAGCAATAAATACCAGTGATTCTCTTATCCCATGAATGAATAAAAATATTGACAGGATGATCATTATTATGTACACAGTGAAAAACAAAGCATGGCAAAGAAAAGACAATACATAAACAGTTCCCCTGAAAGTATCTTGTCCACAATGTTCACCATTGCTGGCTGAGCATTAACATAGTGGAGGGGAAGGAGGGTAATATGGTGGAAGGAATGTACTCCTTTTCTGACCGCGCTCGCCCCAAGATCAGAATATCCCGCCTGAGGTCAACGGACCTTTGCATGGTCCGGTATCATACGCTGCGATTCCCGTGGCGGGCAGGTGGGATGGGAAAATTACACCCAAAGCTCACTGGCATTTCCTTCCCTCGCTTTTCACTAACAGAATACCCAATGGGTTCAGTAGAGGATTGTACAGTCCTATTCCTTTTGGCAGCATTGCTGGTACTGAATACCCAGGTGGTAAAGGAGTACACAGCCGTGTACATTCCTACGTCCAAGGAAAGTAAACACCTTATTAAAACGAACCTTAGGAATTGCTTTAAAAATACGCCATACTTCTCCAAGCTAACTCTACAGTGTTCCTTCTTGGAAACGGGTCATCAATGAGCTCCTTTCAGATTTTGGAATCACATCCAAGGAAAACAAACTATTCAGGAAAGGCCTTAATAACTCTCCGAGGCATCTGAATTTTGATTCATGTCATTAAGCTTTACAAGGGGAGTCTTTTCACTGAACTGGCTAGTACTCAGCCGAGGTTCGAAGAACCTTTATGTAGGGGGTATTCAGCATTCTGTTACACAGCACTGTGAGCAGAAAAATTGGGAAAAGCTGCGATTTTGAGGAAAGGTAATATGGTGCGAGTTTCCCAGCAAAGCACAGGCTTATCACCACCAAACTTATGCGATTGGGATGCACCAGTCTTATACTGATAGAAATTGTTGATCGACTGCAGGTTTGGCTATGGTGACACTACTTTAGCTACAGCTGGAACTTTGACATCCCGCCTCCCACAGAAACCGGAAAAGTCCGTTGACCTCGAACAACGGATTTTCTGGTTTTGGGGCAAGCGAGGACAGAAAATCTCACCCTACATGTATTAATTTTAATCGAAATTGGTTTACACATACATGTAATTCATATCTATATATTCACTTTTTAAATCACTGCTGTCATTCAGTAACCAAGGAAGTAAAGCAATAATTAAATAATGCTCACACACTCTACTTTTTAATCTTACCATCTACTAACAATTGAACAAAAGATTAATGATCACATGCCTACACCATGTGACAACAATCGTGCCCAAAAACAGTGTCTATTATTCATTTTTATTTATTAATCAGACTTACAAGTAGCCACCCACATCTGGATTCTCAATCAGCCACGTCTGGCCAGTGTGTTGGATAACACTGTAATATTCCATGAAGAGTTAAATACATGTTAATGATAATGTATCATGGCCACAAATTCCTCTTTGGAAAACATATCAACATTCTCTCTCTTAAAAACACAAGGTCAAGAGACAGAAGCTTTGCCTCAGCAATGTGAAGCAGCTGTGCAATGGCCATTCTTCAGAGAAGGTCAGATTGGGAGCTTCAGATGGATTGGTCAATTTAATTCTGCTGTGAGGTCCAAGGGCCAATGACTCGAATATAGTCGAGCAGCAGTTTGCTCTTTAATTTACAACCAAAATGAGAGACTCTCAGTGACATATTCCAATGCTATAAGTCATTATGGATGGCAAGCAATGACTAATGCTTGTCTCAGTAACTAAAACACAGCACAGCTGTTAATTCTATTAGTCTGCAAACTGTCCGATCCCCAGCTTCCAATTTACATTGTTCTTTCAGATTAGGATGGAGGCCTTGAAAGAAATAGATCATCATAGAATCATAGAATTCCTACAGTGCAGAATGAGACCATTCGGCCCATGGAGCCTTCACCCACAACAATCCCACCCAGGCGCTATCCACTTAGCCCTACATGTTTACCCTGCTAGTCCCCCTGACACTAAGGGGCAATTTAGTATGGCCAATCAACCTAACCCGCATATCTTTGGACTGTGGGAGGAAACTCCCGGAGCACCCGGAGGAAACCCGTGCAGACACAAGGAGGATGTGCAAACTCCACAGAGACACCCGAAGCCAGAATTGAACCCAGGTCCCTGGCACTGAGAGGCAGCAGTGCTAACGACTGTGCCACTGTGTCACCCTATCCGTACTACCATGCTGCCCCTATCTATTTTAAACATCCTTCCTAATCACGGCTCAGGATTTTCCCAGTTGACAAGATGTTTTGAGGCTTGTATCAGGGATCTGGGTGGCTTGGAAATCCTCTGGTCACATAAATTTGTACAAGTGCTTCGGATGTTCAAGCTAAAGTCTGGATAAAAGCAAATTACTGCAGATGCTGGAAGCTGAAACAAAAAAGAAAATGCTGGAAAAAAGAGATCAAGGGTCATCTAGACTCAAAACGTCAGCTCTGTTCTCTCCTTACAGATGCTGACAGACCTGCTGAGATTTTCTAGCATTTTCTCTTTTCATTTCAAGTTAAAGTATATGCTTTAATTTCTGGAAAGGGTGTAGGACATAATTATTTTGATATCGAACAAAACTGGATCTCCACCAGACAAAGTAACCCTCGTATTTATTGAGGTTGGTGTTTGGAGTGGTGGTTCTGAACATCTGGTCAGCAAACCTGGAGGTTTTAGCTGTATGGCCTGTGTGTATTTTTGAAAAGATATCCAATCTAAAGCCTGATTGACAGGCTTGGATGTTTAGTGGACAGGTTAGGACATGGTAGAGGTAGATGGTGTGGGGCTGGGTGGTAGATAGTTGGGAGGTTGTGTGGTGATCGTGAAGGTTGGAAAAACAAAATGGGGTGGTCAGGAAAAAAATCAGACAGGGGTTAGAGATTGAGGGCAGGGATGTTGGTTGAGGGAGAGTTGATTGGGTAGCTGGGGAAAGATTATATATGGTGGGGTCGATGCTTGGGGAGTATGGTTGGTGATCACAGGCAGGGGAGGGGGCTGTTTGATAATGGAGGCCGCGTTGGAGGGAGGAAATGAGAGTGAGCGTTCATGAGAAAGCTTGTTGGGCCTGGGTGAAACATTGGTGCTTTTCCTGACCCTCAAACAGTGCAGCTATCGAATGAATTCAGTCCTTCTCACTTCTGAGAAAGCAGACTGACTGTGGTAAGAAATGAAAATCCTATTAAATCTTTGTGTGCAGCCTCACTACAGGCCCGGTATTGTGATGCGCAGGGAAACACTGGCCCTGACGAGAGCCCTTTGCACCACCTTCCAGCGAGCCCCCTATCCCTGGGAAATTCCCTGCCAAGCCGTCGATGAAAGGTGGGAGGCCTTCTTTCCGAGGGATGAGATCAGGAGGTCCTCCCACTTGTTCAGGCTGGCCTGGGAGGCGGTCATCAGGGAAGTTAACACCCATGGCAAACAAAAAAGGACCACCCTACAGTGCCTCAAAAGGATGAATGATCTGCTTCACTCCGCCAGGGTAAGTGAAACTTCTATTCACTGCAAGTTCTCACTCTTAAGGGCATCAGGCAGTCTAAAGATTAAAGTCCACAGGGACGTCACAAACTGCCAGCAGATGGGTCATCAGCAGTGAATGTCTGGCAGCCACTTTAAACTCATCAGCTCCCTGCACAGTGGGTGCAATCTTCCCAAAATTGCATAGTGTTGGATCAGGCTGTGTGAAACCAGCCGGCTTCACAGCCACCTTTTCGTGCTCGATTAAATGGCACTTGAGTGCTGGCAAGGGTCTCCCAGCTGGCTGGAGGGGTGGGGTTTAAACATACCAGCAATGCTAGGAATAAAGGGTGTCCCAATCTCATAAGGGCCCCCACTCCTACAACGGATATCAGGAGCCACCCCGCCTCCCTCCATGATCATTGGGACCCCCCCAACACAGATGGGGAACACCCTCCAACCCTCATACACAAAAGAGGAATCCCCAACTATGGAGGAGCCTAACCCCTCTGCATGAGCGCCCATGCCAGTGCCCCCGACATCAAGCTCGTCTGTTAGGCTCCGGGGCCTTCAGGCACCTCTGCCCCTTATCTCGTGGTAATCATGGCTGGCTTTCATTTTTACTTCCACATCAGCAGAGGCTTATCATACCTGGCGATAATGCCTGGACAATACACCTTTCGGCTTTCAATCTCAGACAGACATTCTCTGGGCTCAGAAGAAATGCTCATCAATGTTAGTGATTATCCTGCCACATTAACGTCTGTTGTTTGTGGATGGTCTAAATAATCATTGTGATTAAAGTTATAATTGTTTCTCCAATGTACAGTTCGCAATGGAGTTTACTTTAGGGTGAGCTTTTGGAAAAAATAGTTTTGTGGTGAACCATCGTTGGTTCCCACTAGATAGTACTGAGCCAGGGTCTGGCCAGTATTACAAGTATGTATATATGTTGCTGTTGGGGTTAGGGATGGGTTGTTCTACTTGTTGCTGTTGGGGTTAGGGTTGGGCTGTTACACCTTGTATTATAGTTAATGTGGTACATCCCAGTCAGGCTCCGCCTCCTGGGAGAGGTATAAAGGTCTCTGCTCTGTCTGGGACTCCTCAGTCTGGGATCGTGTATATAATTAGTAGCTGCATTGTTACAGCAAATAAAAGCCTTTATTTCCTGAGCTTCTCAAGCCTCGTGTGTGATAACGCGCATCAATTTTATTTGCTGTAAATAAACTCTCGTCGAAAAAAAAAACGATATAGAGCGAGTATGGAGCAGATACTGAAGCCTGAACGCCTTACACTAGATCCACGTGCGGCGGGCGCCTCTAACACCTTCGACCACTGGTTGAAATGTTTTGAGGACTACCTGGCAGCCTCCGCAGCGGTCACTACAGATGATGACAGACTCCGGGTCCTCCATGCGAGGGTAAGCGACACCGTCTACCTCGCGATCCGTGCGGCCACCGACTACACAAGGGCCCTCGAGCTTCTTAAGAAGCGTTATATTAAATCGCCCAACGAAATACACGCTCGTTACCTCTTAGCCACTCGACGACGGCAGTCCGGCGAAACGACGGAGGAATACGCGAACGAGCTCCTACAGCTAGCCAGGGGCTGTAACTGCAAAGCAGTGTCGGCAGACCAGAATATAAACAACCTCGCTCGAGATGCGTTTGTGGCGGGAGTCGGATCATCTTACATCCGACTCAAACTACTGGAGAAAGGTAATCTTGACCTCACCCAGGCAATAGAACTAGCGGAGATGCTGGAGACGGCCTCCAAAAGCCTAGTATTGTATCCTGAAGACCACGTGGAGACAACGTGGCAGGAGCAGTCGCCAATCCCTCCTCGTCCCTCGGGTTCGAAATGCTGCGTGATGGCGTGCTCACACTCGGGCCAGACGATGGCAGCAGCTCCGGGCGGCCCGCGGTGTTACTTCTGTGGGGGAGCGAAGCATACTCGGCAACAGTGTCCCACTAAAGCTGTGTTGTGCTCCGCCTGCGGTAAGAAGGGGCACTATTCGAAAGTGTGCCGATCTAAATCTGCTTCTCGGAACAGCAGTGCGGCCTGTGATTCCTCAGAGCCCGGTTCTTCGTCGTCGACATCGTCGAGGGTTTCGTCCACGTGCGAGGCCAGGATGACGCCATTACGGTCGACGGAGTCGGAGATGTGTGACCACCGGGGGTCGCTGAGTTTGGCGCCATCACCCACGTGCGACCTATGGGAGCGGCCATGTTGGTCAGCACCGACCGCGAACGACCAGCAGGGGTCATCCTCGTCAATCTCAGCTGCCTGCAGTGGTGCTCATGAACCAACGGTGGCGTCGATCATCCTGGACCAGGCCAAGCCTCATAGACTTGACAAGTCTATGATGGACATTCAGGTAAACGACCACTTGATTTATTGTCTGTTTGACAGCGGGAGCACTGAGATTTTTATCCACCCAGACGCTGTGAAGCGGTGTGGACTCCGGAATCAACCTGTCAAACAGACAATTTCTATGGCATCAAGGTCCCGGTCTGTCACCGTGCTAGGGAGTTGCGTGGTAACTTTAACGGTGCACGGCACAGTTTACGAGC
This sequence comes from Mustelus asterias, assembly GCF_964213995.1. NCBI lineage: Eukaryota > Metazoa > Chordata > Chondrichthyes > Carcharhiniformes > Triakidae > Mustelus > Mustelus asterias. The sequence continues at coordinate 96,622,339 of NC_135807.1, read as the reverse complement.
GTTTCAAGCTCCTGGTGTTGCCGCACCTTTGCGCGCCAATACTTCTCGGACTAAACTTCATGGTCCACTTGAGGAATGTAACCCTACAGTACGGTGGGCCACTCCCTTCGCTTTCAGTGGGAGAACAGCAGCCTCCAAATTGCCCAACGCGCCCCGCCTGCAGCCTCTTGACGCTGAAGATTACCACACCCTCCCTGTTCCAGAATCTTGTGCCAGGCTGCAAGCCCATTGCGACTAAGAGTAGGCATTACAGCGCTGAGGATCGGATCTTCATTCAATCTGAAGTTCAGCGGCTCCTCAAGGAAAGGATCATACAACCTAGCGCTAGTCCGTGGAGAGCGCAGGTCGTGGTGGTCAAGAGTGGGAACAAACCCCGGATGGTCATTGACTATAGTCAGACCATTAATAGATACACACAGCTGGATGCGTATCCCCTCCCGCACATATCTGACATGGTCAATCAGATTGCGCAGTACCGGGTGTTCTCCACCATAGACCTCATGTCTGCCTACCACCAACTCCCCATTCGCCCAGAGGACCGACAATACACGGCTTTTGAGGCGGATGGTCGCTTGTATCACTTTCTCAGGGTTCCCTTTGGTGTCACCAATGGGGTCTCGGTCTTCCAGCGTGCTATGGACCGAATGGTGGACCAGAACGGGCTGCGGGCTACCTTCCCGTACCTGGATAACGTCACCATCTGCGGCCATGACCAGCAGGACCACGACACAAATCTCCTGAATTTCCTACGCACTGCATCTCGCCTGAACCTGACCTACAACAGGGAGAAGTGTGTGTTTCGTACGCGCCGTTTAGCCATCCTCGGAGACGTGGTGGAAAACGGGGTCATTGGCCCTGATCCAGACCGTATGCGTCCCCTCTTTGAACTTCCCCTGCCCACTAGTGCAAAAGCACTGAGAAGATGCTTAGGCTTCTTCTCTTATTATACACAGTGGGTTCCCAATTACGCGGACAAAGCCCGTCCGCTCATCAAGTCCACTTCTTTTCCCCTAACACCAGAGGCCCGATTGGCCTTTGATAAATTAAAAGCCGACATCGTGAAAGCTACGATGCACGCTGTTGATGAGTCCATCCCCTTTCAGGTGGAGAGCGATGCATCTGATTTCGCCCTGGCCGCCACACTTAACCAGGCGGGCAGGCCCGTCGCCTTTTTTTCCCGCACCCTCCAAGGCCCCGAAATTCGGCATTCAGCGGTGGAAAAGGAGGCCCAGGCCATTGTGGAGGCCGTCAGGCACTGGCGCCATTACTTGGCGGGAAAACGGTTCACCCTGATCACGGACCAGCGGTCCGTGGCGTTCATGTTTAATAACACGCTGAGGGGCAAGATCAAGAACGACAAGATCTTGCGGTGGAGAATTGAACTCTCCACCTATAACTATGACATCATGTACTGTCCAGGGAAACTCAATGAGCCCTAGGATGCCCTCTCGCGTGGAACATGCGCCAGTATACAGGAGGACCGTTTGCAGGCTCTCCATAATGACCTATGCCATCCTGGGGTCACTCGGTTCTACCACTTTATAAAAGCCCGCATTCTGCCCTACTTGGTGGAGGATGTCAGGTCCATAACAAGAAGCTGTCGGGTATGCGCGGAATGCAAACCGCACTTTTACCGACCTGACCGGGCACAATTAGTCAAGGCCACTCGTCCCTTCGAAAGACTGAGTGTCGACTTTAAGGGCCCCCTTCCCTCAACAGATCGGAATGTGTACTTCCTCAACATCATTGACGAGTACTCGAGATTCCCTTTTGTTATTCCCTGCTCTGATACATCCGCTGCTACGGTTATCAAGGCATTCCGTGATCTTTTTACCCTGTTCGGGTACCCCAGCTACATTCACAATGATAGGGGCTCGTCGTTCATGAGCGATGACTTGAGGCAATACCTGATCTCATACGGGATTGCCTCGAGTAGAACCACGAGCTACAACTCTATGGGTAACGGACAGGTGGAACGTGAGAATGCTACAGTCTGGAAGGCTGTCTTACTGGCGTTGAAGTCAAAAAGCCTTCCAGTCTCCCGTTGGCAAGAGGTGCTCCCTGATGCGCTCCATTCCATACGCTCACTCCTGTGTACGGCAACCAACGCTACTCCCCATGAGAGGCTGTTTTCATTCCCTCGGAAGTCTTCCTCTGGGACCTCATTACCGTCTTGGTTGACGTACTCAGGACCTGTCCTCCTGCGGCGACATGTAAGGGCCCGCAAGTCCGACCCGTTGGTCGAACAGGTCCATCTCCTCCACGCCAACCCTCAGTATGCCTATGTGGCATACCCTGACGGGCGAGAGGACACGGTCTCGATCCGAGACCTGGCGTCAGCAGGGGACGTAGAAACCCCTGTCGCTCCCATACCCCCTGTTACAAACCCCATAACTCTTGTTTCCCCTCCGGACACGGCGCGGGCAGCATCGGGTCCATTACTTAACCCTTTTACTCCCGTGTACAGCTTGCCTGAGTCCAGAGGATGGTCGCCACTTCAGGGCGTGTCGGAACTCCATGGATTACCATCACCTCAGGGTCAACCGGCCCGTGAGTCTGTGGAGGAACAGTTGGACATCGCCTTGGGGAGAACGCCACCGCGAGTGCCCACTCCGGTGTCATCGCCAGTATTGCGGAGGTCACAACGGCGGTGCGGTCCCCCTGACCCTCTGAACTTATAGACTGATGACAAATTATTCTGTTTTTTTGTACCCCGCCGGCCTTTGTCTTCAAAGGAGGGGTGAATGTGGTGAACCATCGTTGGTTCCCACTAGATAGTACTGAGCCAGGGTCTGGCCAGTACTACAAGTATGTATATATGTTGCTGTTGGGGTTAGGGATGGGTTGTTCTACTTGTTGCTGTTGGGGTTAGGGTTGGGCTGTTACACCTTGTATTATAGTTATTGTGGTACATCCCAGTCAGGCTCCGCCTCCTGGGAGAGGTATAAAGGTCTCTGCTCTGTCTGGGACCCCTCAGTCTGGGATCGTGTATATAATTAGTAGCTGCATTGTTACAGCAAATAAAAGCCTTTATTTCCTGAGCTTCTCAAGCCTCGTGTGTGATAACGCGCATCAAGTATCAACAATCAAACTCCATCAGTTTCCAAGCCTGTCTCAGGTTGCTCTCACCTGTGTGAACATAATGTAAGAACGAGAAGCAGGAGTCGGCAATTCAGCCCCTCGAGCCTGTTCTGCTATTCAATATGATCATGGCTGATCTCATCTCAGCCTCAACTCCACTTTCCTGCCCGTTCTCCATGACCCTTCAACCCATTACCAATTATAAATCTGTCCATCTCCTCTTTAAATTTACTCAATGTCCCAGCATCCATTGCACTTTGGGTAATGAATTCCACAGATCCTTCGAGAGGAGTAATTTCTTCTCATCTCTGTTTTAATTCTGCCACCCCTTATCCTAAAACTATGACCTCTTGTTCTAGATTGCTCTACAAGAGGAAGCAGCCACTCTGCGTCTATTTTGTTAGATCCCTCTCATTCTTCTAAACTCCAGGGAGTGTAGGTCTAAACTGCACAATCTCTTTCATAAGCTAACCCTCTCAGCTCTGGAATCAATCTATTAAACCTCTTCTGAACTGCCTCTAATGCCACTACATCCTTCCTCAAATAAGGGGATCAAAATTGTACACTGTACCCCAGGTGTGGTCTAACTAATACCTTGTATAGTTGCAGCAGAACTTCCTTACTATTATATTCTATTCCTTTAGTTATAAATGCCAAAATTCCATTTGCTTTCTTAATTACCTTCTGTATCTGCAGACCAGTTTTCTGCCACTCATGCATGAGGACACCCAGATCCCTCTGCACCAAAGCACCCCAAAGTATCTCTACGTTTAGATAATAAGTTGCCTTTCCATTTTTCTGGTCAAAGTGGATAACCTCACACTTATCCACATTAACCATCTGCCACATTTTGGCCCACTCACCCAATCCATCTACATCCATTTGTAAATTTCTTATTTTCTCATTGCAGCTTACTATCCCACCTATTTTAATGTCATCTGCAAATTTGGCGATAGTACCTTCTATCCCCGTATCCAAGTCATTAATATAGACAGTAAATAGTTGGGGCCCGAGGACTGAACCTTGTGATACCCCACTATTTATCTTGCCAACCAGAAAGAGACCCATTTATCCTGACTCTCTGCCTTCTGTCAGTTAGAAGTCTCACAACACCAGGTTAAAGTCCAGGACTTTAACCTGGTGTTGTGAGACTTCTTACTGTGTTCACCCCAGTCCAACGCCAGCATCTCCACATCATGACTTCTGTCAGTTAGTCAGTCTTCTACCCAAGCTAATAAATGACCCCTAATCCCATGTGATGTTACCTTGCGTATTAACCTTATGTGAGGGGGCTCATCAAACGCCTCCTTGAAATCCAGATATACTACATCTACAGGACCCCCATTATCCACTTGGCTTGTTACATCTTCGAAGAACTATAGCAAATTAGTCAAACATGATTTACCCTTCATAAAACCATGCTGACTCTGATGGATTGTGTTTTGACCTTCCAAATGTCCTGTTCGTACTTCCTTAATAATGGATTCTAACAATTTCCCAACAACAGATGCTAAACTAACTGGACTATAGTTTCTTATTTTCTGTCTCCCTCCCTTTTCGAACAAGGGCGTTACATTAGCATTTTGCCAATCCACTGGAACCTTTCCCATGTCCAGGGAATTTTGGAATATCATAACCAATGGATCCACTATCTTTGCTTCCATTTATTACAATACCCTAGTACGTAGGCCAACAGGCCTCTGAGATTTGTCTGTCTTCAATCCCAATAGTTTGTTGAGTACTGTTTCCTTATAGATGGTGATTGTTCTAAGTTCCTCCCTTTCTATCACCTCTGCATTACCTATTACTATTGCGATGGTACTCGTGTCCTCCACCATAAAAACGGAGGCAAAATATTGATTTAGCGTCTCTGCCATTTCAGCGTTCCCTGCTATTAACTCCCTGGTCTTATCCTCCAAAAGACGCTTTAGTTACTCTCTTCCCTTTCACATATTTAAAGAAGCTTTTGCTATACTTTTTAATATTTTGCACTGGTTTTCTTTCATAATTTACCTTTGCTCTTTTTATTACTTTTTTAGTAATCCTTTATGGATCTTTAAAAGTTTCCCAATCTTCCAGTGTGCCACAGGCCTTTGCCTTAGTTTTTGTCTTTATGATGTCTATAACTGCCTTGTTTAGTCATGAATGCTTTGTCCCTCTCTTACAATCTTTCTTCCTCTCTGGAATATGTTTTAATTGGGATGAATTGAATATCTCCTTAACCAACTGCACTGCTCATCAATTGTCCTACCATTTAGTCTTCCTGCCCAGTCCACCAGGGCCAAGTTTGTCCTCATGCTTACATAGTTACCCTTGTTTAACTCCAGAATGCGAATGTAGGACTCCAGTTTCTCGCCTTCAAATTGAATTTTGAATTCTAGCACATTATGATCACACTTCCCAAGATGACCCTTAGCTATGAGGTTATTAATTAATCCCTGTTCATTACACAATACCAAATCCAGAATAACATGCTCACTGGTTGGTTCCACAACATGTTGCTCCAAGAAACAATCTCTAATGCACTCAATGAACTCTCTCTCAAGCCTACCCTTGCCAAGTTGATTAATCCAGTCTATGTGCATATTAAAATCACCTATGATTATTGCTGTACCTTTTTTACAAGCCCCCAGTATTTCCTGGTTTATACTCTGCCCCATTGTGGAACTACTGTTTGGGCATCTATAAATTACTCCCATCAGGGACTTCTTTCCTTTGCTATTTCTTATTTCTACCCAGACAGATTCCACACAAGCGGCACAGTGGCACAGTGGTTAGCATTGCTGCCTCACAGCGCCAGGGACCTGGGTTCGATTCCTGGCTTGGGTCACTGTCTGTGCAGAGTCTGCACGTTCTCCCCGTGTCTGTGTGGGTTTCCTCTGGGTGCTCTGGTTTCCTCCCACAGTCTGAAAGACGTGCTGATTAGGTGCATTGACCCGAACAGGCGTCAGAATGTGGCGACTAGGGGAATTTCACAGTAACTTCATTGCAGTGTTAATATAAGCCTTACTTGTGACTAATAAATAAACTTTAAACTTTATTTTGATCTCCAGTGCTTACGTTATTTCTCGCTACAGCTCTGATCCCTTCCTTCACCAGCAAAGACCATCTTTGCCTTTCTGTTGTTGAAAGCTGAGCATCATTCCACGCTTAGTCCCCACTCTTCCCATGTATGATGCTGAACTCGGGTGGCCAGGATCAATGGGGAGAATTACAGATGTTTACAAGAGGGGTTTGAGTGTTTTACACGTGAACCCACCTCTCCCAGGCCCTGATTGTCTTCAGTTACTTCTGCAGTTGACAGAATAGTGCAATGGGGAATGGTAATATGTGGCAATGTAACAAAAAAAGGCCATGGTTTGTGAAATAATTTTACTTGGAACAGGAGATGTGACACTTCAAAGAGATTAATAATTGTTTGTCATTTCTGTAGATATACTGTTCAGCTGGACTGGGTCAAAGTTCAATCAAAATAAGCTTGTCACAATTGGATGGAGTGGTTAGTCATCCACCCATCCTGGGGGAAGATCAAGTGGTGGCATATGCCACATCATTGGGTTTATCGTAATGCTAGTGGCTTTTTCCTGACCCTTGTTCTTGCAGAGTTTATCCCACTATAGAACTCTGCCAGTTCTGAAGAAAGCTCATCGACCTGAAACATTGGCTCATAACTTCAGTTTATTGGTGGGAAGACATAGCCCACCGATACTAAGAGAAAAAGAGTATTTTAAGTTAAGTTTATTGATTAGTGTCACAAATAGGCTTACTGCAGTGAAGTTACTGTGAAAATCCCCTAGTCGCCACACTCCAGTGCCTGTTCAGATACACTGAGGGAGAATTTAGCATGGCCAATGCACCTAACCAGCACATCCTTTGGACTGTGGGAGGAAACTGGAGCACCCGGGGGAAACCCACACAGACATGGGGAGAATGTGCAAACTCTGCACAGACAGTGACCCAAGCCGGGAATTGAACCCAGGTCCCTGGAACTGTGAGGCAGCAGTGCTAACCACTGTGCCACCGTGCCGCTTACCTGTGTTTGAAGAAAGGGGGAAACTTCCGTGTCAACCGGCAGCCTTGGGCCTGCGTCAGGGCAGCCTGCAGAGGCCCGAGAGGGACGCAGTTTCAGACTAGCCACAGGGCTACTCTGACGGGGGAATGAAGAGAATGCCCATTGAGGCCAGAGATTTAAACAGCAGCAATATAGAGGAAGCAACAGATTCTGACAGCTGTTAGAAAGGTATTTCAAAGGGTTTTTAAAAACATTATTTTGTTTTTTCCTTTAAACAGATTTAAAATGTCATTTTGAGTTTTATTTTTTGTGATTGAAGATGATTCTCATTTAATATATGTAAGTGGACATAGGTTTTGTTATTTGTTTTAAATCTGTGTAAAGACTATTTCAATCTGCATTATATTATTATGTAACGTTATGTGTTTACAGTTGCTGCGGGGCAAGATGCAGCGCCATCAGGAATGCAGGAGGTTACATCATGTGGACAGGAAAGGTGACGCAGGAGGAGTGAGGGTCCCTCTCCTCACTCACTAACACTACTACCTCTACCTCAACCATCCCTCCTCTTACGCAAGATCCTTTATAACTGTTCTGTGCAGCTAGCTACTAACATGTTGGAAGATGTGTGATTTAACATCTTTTTTCATTTGTGTTTAATTATTTCAATTATGTTATTCTGTTAGAATTATCTCTTATTTAAATGTTTGTTCTGATGCTTTAATAAATCATTTGTAGAATTTTGTGAACTTTTAAACATTTATTCACCAAAATAATGTTCTAAAACAAAACTTTGATACCATGTCGACATTTAACTTAACTTTTAACTTTAGCAGCTGCAATATGACATTTCATCTAATAACGACCTCAATCTTTCCACATTTCTTGCAATATATTATCTATTTTTTACTTTAACTCAATGGTCAAAATAGTTCTGTTGTCTTTTTGTAAACAGGGAGGTGAGGGAGGGGAGGGGGAGAGAGGGAGGGGGAGAGAGGGAGGGGAAAGAGGGAAGAGAGTGAGGAAGGGGAGGGAATGAGGAAGGGAGGGAATGATTGAGGGATGGAAACTGGGAGGGAGGGAAGAACATATTGTTAATTTTATAAACTCAATGTCCATAACCAGTCAATTTCGAGATCAAGTTTTCAATCTGCACTGGAATCTGCATTACCTATCAGACAGATAGTTCACATCAGCTTACAAGGAGACTTGCATATGCCATTTTAAGGATTACACTTTCCTAAAGTATTTGAAATAGCCAAGTTGCATACTCCCCACTGTAAATGTAGAATTCCTGTCATCCTATATCTTAAGAGGCTTCTAAGGATCAACATTACATCAAAGAGACTCTTAAAATTGGGATAAACAGCACTGCTTAAAAAAACTTGCAAAATCCAAATGGACTTCAGCTAAAAGTTATTACAGACACTTCAAACACACTTTGTTTAATATAGCAGCACTTTCTAATGGAATGAACAGAAAGCCATGACAAAGTTGTTAAAAAAAACTTTCTTTTACTTTCTGCGCATTACACATATTTTAAACACCTTTTAAACACATTTACAAAAAAATTGACCCACCTAAAGAATCTCTTCAATATGCCCGTTGCCTTTACTCACTGCAGCTCGATAGAGCAGAAAAAAGGTGTGCAGATACAGAAGTGTAAATGCTCATCTATCACTGGGGCAAGTAAGACAAGTTAGCTCTGTCCCGTCACTTTTCTTTGAGGGACTTCAGCGCAGCGTTTCAATCCCAACAGCTATTTAAAAAAAGCAATTGGAGGTTTGAACACGGCACACTTTTAGTCTGCATGTCCATGTGTCGGGACTTCCGCATAGTCCCGATGTGCATGTGCGCCATGCAATCTGCGTACCTTGGGATTTGGGATGGAAGTTATGGGCCTTTCGCTCTGTTTCGCTATCCACAGATGCTATCTTATCTGCTGAGCATTTCCAGCATTTTCTGTTTTTATTTCAGACTTCCAGCATCTGCAGTTATTTTTTGCTTTTGTTAGCAAAGTTTCAAATTTGGCTAAGTGCCAGGAAGTGGGTTATTTTCTGAGGAGATTCATCAAACTCTGAAGCAAGTTTGCCAGTACATGTGGCAAGGGGAGCCGCACTCAGAGGCTTTCAAATAGGGAGCTGGACAAGTTTCTGAAATGAAAGCAAAATGCTGCGGATGCTGAAAATCTGAAACGAAAACAGAAAGTGGGGAAACACTCAGCAGGTCTGGCAGCGTCTGTGAAGCGAGAAACAGATATAATGCTTTGGGTGGAACACGACTCTTGTTCCGAACAGGAAACTGTGGAACTGTTCTGAAGAAGAGTCATACAATCCAGCACTTTCCGCTTTGAATTCCTGGCACTAACCTTGTGGAGTGTGACTGTGCCACAAGAAACATTGGGTTTTTCGCATCTGTATTCTTCTGATTTTTTAAGTTTAATTTCTAAAACCAATGTTATGAAGCCAGCAGGTTTTCAGTCTAATGTGTTGCAGCTCTCAAACATGTGGCAGTTTGCAACTTTCCCAGAACAGTTTGTGTGATTTACCAGAGGTTAGGAAAATACTTCAATTAGAATGCATCATGTGGCACTTAGCATTTGGATTATTAGTCCGACGATAAATGTTTGCAGAATGCTGGGTTTGGTTTCTGTTCTATAACAAGTCTCAGTAAGTTAGTTAATGTCCTGCGATCGACTGTGAAAGACTGATCGGCGTCGATCAAAAACAGATTCCTCACTCATCCCTAATCCTGTGAAATTGGATAATTAAGAGTCCACTGCTGGAAGATTTGTAAATAGAGCAGTCGTGCTGTAAAGTTTTATAAACACAGCTTTTTGTAACCTTACCCTGCAGAAAAGGAACATGCTGCATTATTAAGGAGACGTGAATTAACATCCTACATCCGCCTCCGTCTGGGCCACAAAAATGGTAAAATCTAAATTAAAAAAAGATTCCAAAGAAAGATGATGTTCAGATAAAGCTCAAGCTGGCATTATTTCAGACAGTTTCTCAGTCTTTCATGTAGCAGGCTTAGGTTAATTGCGTTTGAATGATTGTTGTGTCAGGTATGATTTGGTCACAGATCTGCAATGTTATACGCAGTGGTGTTAATGTGAGAGTTCAGCAATAGGCCAAATGATGATTAAGACCAGAATGTTGACAAGCAAAGTTGTGCAAACAAGAGAGGCAGTGCTTGCTGGCGGTGAGGCTACAGCTTTCTTTCTGTGCGGATCTTTGTTTATTTATCTTCAAAGCTGGGGAACAAAGCAAAGATTTCAACTCTTGATCGTTGACTTTATTTCAACCATTGGAAACACGGAGATAAAAACTTCCTTCGGGGCCCTGCCAGCTCTGTTGCTGTGCCACCGAAACACTTTTTGGTGGCGGACACTAAAGTTTATTCTGCTGCTTCTCTCTGAGCAACGCTTGGAAGAAGTTCCATCCGGAGGAGGATAAATCATGTGGCAAACCAAGATGAGCCCAGTCAATCCTGTGGAGACATTCTTCAGGCCACTCAGGAAACTGGTGCACAGTTTGGGAAAGCTGTCCCACTGACTTGTGATATTGCTTTGTAGTTTGACAAAATGATGAACATATTGCTGAATATGTAAATGATTCCGTATACAGCAGGAAGTGATGCAAGTTAAAATGTGATATCATTGTTGGAGCAAAGTTAATCAGCAGGCAACACATAGAATCATAAAATCCTACAGTGCAGAAGAAAGCCATTTGACCCATTGAGTCTGCACCGTCCACAATCCCATCCAGGACCTATCCCCATAACCCCATGTATTTACCCTAGCTAATCTCCCTGACACTAAGGGGCAATTTAGCATGGCCAATCCACCTAACCCGCGCATCTTTGGAGCATGGGAAGAAACCGGAGCACCCTGTGGTGGACCTCAGTTGTGCCTTTGTCCTATTGATGCGCTATCAATAAGGCGAAAGACTACCGATATGCCAATATAAGTGTAGGCTATTATTCACAACAGAATCAGGAGCAGATCCCAACAATTAACCAACCTGGACTGAACAAGGGGGAGGAGACAGCCACCTTTATACTAGGTGCTGAGGGGAGGAACCAAACTGGAAGGGGATGTGTCCAGGTATGACAAACACACACAACGGTGGTCCATATAGGACAAAGGCACAACTGAGGTCCACCACACCTATATGGACCACCGTTGTGTGTTTGTCATACCTGGACACATCCCCTCCCGGTTTGGTTCCTCCCCTCGGCACCTAGTATAAAGGTGGCTGTCTCCTCCCCCTTGTTCAGTCCAGGTCGGTTATTTGTTGGGATCTGCTCCTGATTCTGTTGTGAATAAAAGCCTACACTTGTATTGGCACACAGGTAGTCTTTCGCCTTATTGATAGTGCATCACATCCGGAGGAAACCCACGCAGACACGTGGGAGAATGTGCAACCACTGTGCCACCCTATGAAGACTTGTATGCATGAAGACTTCGCCTGCAATCTTATTTTTCAATAAAGAACGCTTTGCTTAGATTGCCAATCATTGTCATAGTATCCAGTGCTTTCAGCAGTTTCTGATATCACGTGGAGTGAATTGAACTGAAGGCATCTGTGATCTTGGGGACTTCAGGAAGAGGCCCAGTTGCAACCACTTGGCACTTCTGGCTGAAGATGATTGCAAACATTGCAGCCTTATCTCTTGCACTGATGCGTTGGGTTCCCCCATCATTGAAGATGGGATGTTTATGGAGCTTCCTCCTTCATTTATTTATTTAATGCTTCACCATTCTCTGATGAGTTTTCCACTCAAGGCCTGACAACATTCCAGCAATAGTACTGAAGACTTGTGCTGTAGAATCAACCGTACCGCTGACCAAGCACTTCCAGCCACAACACTGAGGCTAGTCAGCTTAACGTCTGTAGTAGGGAAAATGCTGGAATCCATTATTAAGGAGGAGATAGCAGGGCATCTGGATAGAAATGGTTCGATCAATCAGACGCAGCATGGATTCATGAGGGGAAAGTCGTGCTTGACGAACATGTTGGATTTTTATGAAGATGTGACTAGGGCGGTTGATGGAGGAGAACCGGTGGATGCGGTGTTTTTGGATTTCCAAAAGGCGTTTGATAAGGTGCCCCATAAAAGGCTGCTGAAGAAGATTAGGGCACACGGAGTTGGGGGTAGTGTATTAAAGTGGATTGGGGACTGGCTATCCGACAGGAAGCAAAGAGTCGGAATAAATGGGTGTTTTTCCGGTTGGAGGAAGGTAACTAGTGGCGTGCCGCAGGGATCGGTACTCGGGCCGCAACTGTTTACCATTTATATAGATGATCTGGAGGAGGGGACGGAGTGTAGGGTAACGAAGTTTGCAGACGACACAAAGATAAGTGGAAAAGTGAATCGTGTGGAGGACGGAGAAGATCTGCAGAGAGATTTGGACAGGCTGAGTGAGTGGGCGAGGATATGGCAAATGGAGTATAACGTTGATAAATGCGAGGTTATACACTTTGGAGGAAATAATAACAAATGGGATTACTATCTCAATGGAAACAAATTAAAACATGCTACCGTGCAAAGGGACCTGGGGGTCCTTGTGCATGAGACGCAAAAGCCCAGTCTGCAGGTACAACAGGTGATCAAGAAGGCAAATGGGATGTTGGCCTATATTGCGAGGGGGATAGAATATAAAAGCAGGGATGTCTTGATGCACCTGTACAGGGCATTGGTGAGGCCGCAGCTGGAATACTGTGTGCAGTATTGGTCCCCTTATATGAGGAAGGATATATTGGCATTGGAGGGAGTGCAGAGAAGGTTCACCAGGTTGATACCGGAGATGAGGGGTTTGGATTATGAGGAGAGGCTGAGGAGATTGGGTTTGTACTCGTTGGAGTTTAGAAGGATGAGGGGGGATCTTATGGAGACTTATAAGATAATGCGGGGGCTGGATAGGGTGGAGGCGGAGAGATTCTTTCCACTTAGTAAGGAAGTTAAAACTAGAGGACACAGCCTCAAAATAAAGGGGGGTCGGTTTAAGACAGAGTTGAGGAGGAACTTCTTCTCCCAGAGGGTGGTGAATCTCTGGAATTCTCTGCCCACTGAGGTGGTGGAGGCTACCTCGCTGAATATGTTTAAAGCGCGAATGGATGGATTCCTGAGCGGTAAGGGAATTAAGGGTTATGGGGATCAGGCGGGTAAGTGGTACTGATCCACGTCAGATCAGCCATGATCTTATTGAATGGCGGGGCAGGCTCGAGGGGCTAGATGGCCTACTCCTGCTCCTATTTCTTATGTTCTTATGTTCTTATGTTCTTATGACACCTACCCGGCAATGTGGAAAATTGCTCAGATATCTCCATCCACTAAAAGTAGGACAAATCCTATTTGGCTAATTACTGTTAGTCTTGGTTCTGTGTGGAGTTTGCACATTCTCCCCGTGTCTGTGTGGGTTTCCTCCCACAGTCCAAAGGTATGCAGGTTCGGTGGACTGGCCATGCTAAATTGTTTCTTAGTGACCCAAGATGTGTAGGTTAGGCAAATTAGCCTTGGTTTATGGGGATAGGGCGGAGGGGAGGGTTTGGGTGGGATGCTCTTTCGGACAGTCAGTGTCTAGGGATGCTATGGTTCTATAGACTGCAGAGCTTTAATCTGATCCATGGGTGGTAGGATCACTTAGCTCAGTGTACAGCAGCTGTAGACAGCTGCTTTCGTTTAGCATGTATGTAGAGCACAGGACATCAAGCCTCATAAGTCATTTGATCAAAATGATTCTGATACTCATTTTGGAAAGAAGTAAGCAGGCCATATATAGAAACAGCTGGATGATAGCCAGTAAGCATTCAGAGCAATTAACTTTAACTTGAGAGTAGTCATTGAAAGATACCTGGAAAATCCTGATGTATTTATGTTTTATAGACTATGAGAAGACATTTGATAGAGTCGACCATCAGAAAATAATAGAATGCTTAGACAAACTGGAAATTGACAGAAGTTTCAGTTTATTTATTAGTGTCACAATTAGGCTTACATTAACACTAATGATAACATGATTGATGCGCGATTAAATCACTCGGGAGGCTAGATTGTACCCGGGAAATAAAGGCTTTTATTACTGACAAGAATGGAGCATACTATATACAATACAATCCCAGACTAAAGGGTCACCAGGCAGTGCAGTGACCTTTATACTTCCCCTGGTAGGCGGAGCCAACTGGAGTGTACCACAGAACAATATCAACAGGTAGAACAGCCCAACCCTAACACCAACAGTGACAACAGTAACATATCTACAAACACCCATAGTGCTGACCATCCATGGCTCAGCACTCATAGTGGTAACCAACTATGGTTCACCACAATGATAAATTCAGAATCAATACTGTAATCAATCTGTGGTAAGACTTGATAGCAACATGTCAGATAGCTTCCCAATCAAAGGAGGAGCGCACCACAGGATGTGTTACATTCCCAACGCTGTATGACCTGTAAACTGATGCTATCTTCAGAGTCACAGGTTTACAAGGTTGTAACATTGGGTTGAATGTCAGCAATTTGAGATACACAGATGACACCTCACAGATTGCAGAGTTAGAAGAAGCACCAATGGAAATAGCAAACAAAATGAAAGCAAGGTACAAGGAACATGAATGTGAAGAAGACCAGGACAATAATGATCAGCAGAGATGTAATCCCGGATGTGAAAATTGTAGTAAATTGGACAAGCTCTGGAACAGGTGAGAAGGTTCACATGCTTTTGGGCAGACTATTACAGATGACACTAAGGGCCTGATTAACGGGCGTGAAATCGCGGTAAAGTTGGGCGTCGGGCCTTTAACGCGATCCGCACCGGAATCCGAGCTGATCGCGGCTTTACCGACACCCGATTCGGGCACGGTTCCGACGTGTGCCCGAATCGGGTGGCCCGGCGATTTAAATGCATTTGCATGCATTTTACCGTCTTCTGGCCCGATCCGCGTCCGCGCTGTTACCGACCTGCAAAATAAAAGTCTGAAGTCGCCGCTGCAGCCTCCGAAGAGCGGGGTCAGAGACTGCAACGGCTCCCTGACCCAGGTCATCCTCTGGTCGGGGTGGTGGGAGGAGGTGAGGGGGTGTGACGTCTCATCCTCTGGGGTGGGTGGGAGGGGAGGGGCGTGACCGATCATCTCCTGGGGGGGGGTGGGAGGGGAGGGGGTGTGACGTCTCATCCCCTGGGGGGGAGGTGGGAGGGAAGGGGGTGTGACTGATCATCCCGGGGGGCGGGGGGGGGGGGTTTGGTGGGTGGGAGGGGAGGGGGTGTGACGGATCATCCCCTGGGGGGTGAGAGGGGAGGGGGTGTGACGGATCATCCCCTGGGGGGTGGGAGGGGAGGGGGTGTGACGGATCATCCCCTGGGGGGTGGGAGGGGAGGGGGTGTGACGGATCATCCCCTGAGGGGGGGGTGGACGGGGAGGGGGTGTGACGTCTCATCCTCTGGTCGGGGGGGGGTTCCGCTGCCTGTCTGCGGCCGATCTCCTTTGGACTCTATGATTTCTATGATTCTAAGATTCAGGTTAAGTTTCTTTGATGTTAACCCATCCTTCATTCTGACAAATCTGGTCTTGGCTACCTCAAATCTCCTTTGGATCCCACAAATCCCATTTAGGGGGGAATTTTACCATTTTGAGTCTAAGTGTCGAATCTGGGCGTCAAATAGATCCGAGCCTGGAATCCTCTTTCCAGCGCACCCATACGCGTTTTGCCGGCTCCGGTCCGATTCGTGCTGTGGGCGGGGCTTAGCGCTGGCGGACCGATCGGAGCTCTGAACTGTGCATGCGCAGTTAGAAAAAGATCTGACAGAGCGCGCCTGGGCGCGAAGAGAAAAGCAGAAAGCGGAGAGAGCGGCTCTCTGACGTTCATCCTCTGGTCGCCGGTGGGGGGTGGTTGGAGGGGGGGGGGGGTGGTGGGAGGGGGGGGGAGTGATCAATCATCCCCGGGGATGATACGTCACACCCCCTCTCCTCCCCCCCGGGGATGATTGGTCACACCCCCCCCCCCCCCACCTCCCACCCCCCACCCACCGGCGACCAGAGGATGAACGTCAGAGAGCCGCTCTCTCCGCTTTCTGCTTTTCTCTTCGCGCCCGGGCGCGCTCTGTCAGATCTTTTTCTAACTGCGCATGCGCGGTTCAGAGCTCCGATCGGTCCGCCAGCGCTAAGCCCCGCCCACAGCGCGGATCGGACCGGAGCCGGCAAAACACGTATGGGCGCGCTGGAAAGAGGATTCCAGGCTCGGATCTATTTGACGCCCGGATTCGGCACTTAGACTCAAAATGGTAAAATTCCCCCTAAATGGGATTTGTGGGATCCAAAGGAGATTTGAGGTAGCCAAGACCAGATTTGTCAGAATGAAGGATGGGTTAACATCAAAGAAACTTAACCTGAATCTTAGAATCATAGAAATCATAGAGTCATAGAAACCCTACAGTGGAGAGGGAGCCACCTGGCCCATCGAGTCTGTACCGACCACAATCCCACCCAGGCCCTATTCCCATAATCCCTCATATTTATCCTGCTAATCCCCCTGATATTAGGGTTAATTTAGCATGGCCAATCTTAGGAAAAGAATAATCAGGGCAGCATCTTGTTATATGTCTCGGGGACATGGACAACGAACAAAGAGACTATTGATTAGCTGAATGTATTCGAGGCGTGAATATATTGAAGAATCTTCCACATCTCCTAAACAGACTAATGAGCAAGTGCTGGGTTGTAGCCAGTGAAAAGAAGAAATTAGTGCATAACATCAAAGGGAGGAAGATCCGATACTTTTAGTCACATCATTAGAGCAGGCAGTGGACGGAGACAGGGGACAACAGAAAACGTAGGAGAAGGAAACAGGAGAAAATAGATGACTGACATAATGGACTGGATGCAGTTGGCTTATGCAGAATGTATAAGGACAGCAGAGGACTGATCGGGTTTATGAATGGGGCCTATCACCTGATTTAGATAGTCACTGAGGGCATTTCACAAATGGTTTGACCCAAATTTTGGGTTGAATGTTTTTCAGAGTTGCAGGGGATCGCTTCCAGACTTTAGGTCGAGTTGTGAAGATGGACACTGCAGAGTGGAGCCAAGAGGAGAAAGAGTTTGTCTCCCATTTCCACAAAATCCCAATCACCGTCCCCTCCTCCCGAAGAAAATATCACCGGACTGCAGCTGATGAGACAAGCAGCTTAATTCCTCAAACTTGGGGCCTGTGCAGTGCTGAAAATGGGCCTCGCTGAATTACTACATCTCATAAACAGTTAAATGAATCTGACAAATGACTGGTAGCACTGTCCAAAAAATATAATGAATGTAATACGAGACAACCAGCATAAACTGGCATCTGTCTTGTGAGCAAGAGAACTAGTGTTCAAGTCCTTTTCAAGTTGTAAAGAAAAGGGATGGAAAAAAAAACACATCCTCACTTTAAAGCCTTGACATGCACGTAATCAGTAATTAAGCATTTAATGAATACTGGCAGATAAACAAGCAGACACAGGGCATCAAACCTTTCTTTTGAAAATCGATCAAATCTGCAGCAAGTGCATGATGCGGTAGATTTTGAAAAGTAATATCAAACAATTTAAACCTTGAAAGATGAGACAAAAACGCGAGTAGCTTCGCAGCCCAGACTTGTTCTTAATTATCACATTTCCCTCTTGTCAGGCAGATTTCAAGAAATCTGCTGACATAACGGATTCATAACACAGTTATTTCAATCAAAAGAACACAATTCTGGAACCGTTGTATTTTTACCAATTACAATTGGAATGCTTCAAACATCTTGGGGGGAATTCCCGCCTGCCACGGGAATGGGAATTGTAGCAGGCCGGGGGGGGGGTGGGGGTGAATCATGCAAAGGTCCATAGACTTTGGGTGGGATTTTCTGGTTTTGGGGCTGTATTGCTGAATTCTCCTAAATGTTGGCTCAAAGGATGCTCAAAGGGAAAAAGCCATTCAATATATTGAACCCACATAAGGACCAAACTCACCCAAGTTTCAAGCTCTCACACGTCTTGAGTCAGAGGATTCTGGGTTCAAGTCTCTTTCCAAGGATTTGAGGCCATAAATTAGGTTGACACTCAAGTTCTGTACTGAGGGAGTACTTCACTGCCAGAGGTGCCATCTTTTGGATGAGATATTAAATCAGGACCCTCTCTGGCCTGTCAGGTAAGTGCAAATAATCCTGTGACATTAGTTTGAGTTCTTCCCAACTATCCTGGCCAATATTTATACCACAATTAAGAATTAAAATCAGATTATTCGATGATGATCTCGATATTGTCTGTGGGAGCTTGCTGTACACAAATTGGCTGTCACGTTTCATACAACAGGGACTGCATTTCAAAAGTACCTCATTGGCTAAAAGCACTTTGGGATGTTCTGGGTTGCGAAAGATGCTGCATAACCAGGAATTATCCATTCATCTTTAAGGACTTAGACTCTGCGTAGGAACTTTTATTTCCATTGTGGAAGGAGCCAGAGAAACAAAATGGAAGATTGTGGGCGGAAGGAATTTTCCCGTCCCACCCGCCAGGGGAATTGTAGCGGGCAGGGGTGGACCATGCAACGATCCATTGACCTTGGGCAGGATTTTCCGGTCTTGGGGCGAGCGCAGCCGGAAAATCCTGCCCTGTGTGTCTGCATGTTGCTTCACTGGACATCAGGGCGACAATGCAAATGCTCAGTCAGTAACTTGGTCCTGGGAAGGTGATGCCAATCTTGCCACTTCCATGTGTCAGGTGCCCTTTCTGGTGGTCTACCTATGGCTGGTATTGTGTGCAATTTGCCTGACAAGAAGATGGATTGAAAGGGTGTAGCTACTGCCAAATGACATCGGCAAAATGAAATAAGAGATGTAGGGGTATGAGGCAGTTCAAGTTGAGTAAAGGGGTTGTGCATGAAAGTAATTAACTTGAGCGCAGTTACCTATCCATCATGTGAGATTTTGAGTTAAAGCCCCCAGCACCAAGCAACACCATAGAGGGTTAGTTGTTGCAGTGTTATTTTACCAGGATGATAGGTGTGCTGGTATCCAAACTGGGCAATAATAATTCTAGCTCCTGGAATGGAACATGCCCTAAAGACCAGATACGGGGCAATAGAATCCTACAACACGGGGTCATTTGGCTATCATGTCTACACAAGCTCTTTGAAAGTGCTATACAATTTTCCCCACACCCCTGATATTTTCCCAGAGCCCAGCAAATGTTTCCTTTTCAAGCATTTATTCAATTTCCTTTTGAAAGTTATAACTGAATCTGCTTCCACCACCTTTTCAGGCAGTGCCTTCCAGATTTTAGCAATGCACTGTGTAAAAATTCACCTCAATTCACAGAATTACATATCGAATATACAGCACAGGAAGATTCCATGCCGGAGTTTATGTTTTATTGAAACCTCATCCCCTCCTTCCCCATCTAAATCCTGCATATATGGTGATCGGGATGTCCATTCATGGATAGATGGGGTCTGATTGTGGTGGGGGATGTAGACAGAGTGCAGGGGTGGAGGGATTTACTGGGAAACTTGTTGGATTGCGATGGGAAAACATTTCCGTTCCTCATGGCTAACAAGTATTTCTGTTAAAGTATTGTACTTCATGACTTCAGCCCTTGTAACTTCTTAGAATCATAGAATCCCTACAGTGCAAAAGCAGGCCATTCGGCCCATTGAGCCTGCACCCACAACAATTTCACCCAGGCCCTATCCCTGTAATCCCACGTCTTTACCCTGCTAATCCCTCTGACATTAAGCGTCAATTTACCATAGCAAATCAACCTAACCAGCACATCTTTGGAGTGTGGGACGAAATCAGAGCACCCAGAGGAAACCCACGCAAACGTGGGGAGAACGTGCAAACTCCACACAGACAGTGAACCAAGGCTGGAATTGAACCTGGGTCCCTGGCGCTGTGAGGCAGCAGTGCTAACCACTGTGCCACCATTTCTTCCATTGTGCCGCTTCTCACCTGTTGGATTTCCAACTGTGGTTGAAATTAAAATGAGGGCATGAAACATTCTTTAAAATATTTATGTGACCCATACGATCTCCTGCAAGCAGATTGGTCACCAGTCTCTCATCCAGCTTTCACTAAAGCTGGAAGTGGGTAGGCTCGAGACAGGCTGGGTTCCTTTTTCAGAATTTTAACTTTTGAACCTCCATCTAAATCCACCCATTTACTGCAGTTAAAATGACTGGCAATGATTCACTGTCTATGCTGCGCTTCCACAGAATATTTAATTGGACTCCTATACAGTGGATCTGCTCATATACTCAAACTATTTATTTGATTCATTATCTGCCCTTGCACCTTTCCTCACTCTCTTCCACCTCTGCCAAAAATCAGGAGCACTGGGAAATGAATGCAAACTATTTTCCAATTTGCTCCCACAGGAAGTGAGGCTCCATACCAGCAGCTTTGTACAGGTAAATGACCAATACACAGTGCAGACTGAAATAAAATGGGCAAGGTTAAACCGGCCATCTAAAATTATGTGTGTGTCATTTCAATTACATTTTAACCAGGACAATTTCCGATAATCAAATTAATCCTATACAATTTCTATTAGTGTCATAAAGGGCAAGGTGGCACAATGAATGGCACTGTTGCCTCACAGCGCCAGGGACCCAGTTTCAATTCCGGCCTTGAGTGACTGTGTGGAGTTTGCACATTCTCCTCGTGTCTGCATGGGTTCGTCCAGGTGCTCCGGTTTCCTCCCACACTCCAAAAATGTGCAGGTTAGGTGGATTGGCCATGCTAAGTTGCTCCTTAGTGTCCCAAGATGTGTAGGTTAGGGGATTGATAGGGGAAAAATGTCGGGTTATGGGGATAGGGTGGGGTACGATATCTGTTGGAGAGTCAGTGCAGACCTGATGGGCCGAATAAACAGTGACTGCAGGGCCTGTGAACAAAGGCCATCTGTGAACTTTGTCCAAGTAAACTTACTGACCCTCTTTTTAATTGTTTAGTCTGGCAAGTGACATGAAGTGAAATGTAACGGTTCATTGGATGAATGGAAGCAACTCTAAATGTCATGTTTCATTCGAACTGGTTTAAGAAGGTTCCAGATAACCCTGTCCTGTTTCTATTTCACAGTAAGAAGTCTCACAACACCAGGTTAAAGTCCAACAGGTTTATTTGGTAGCAAATACCATAAGCTTTCGGAGCGTGCTGCTCCTTCGTCAGATGGAGTGGTTATCTGTTCTCCAACAGTGCACAGACACAGAAATCAAGTTACAGAATACTAATTAGAATGCAAATCTCTACAGCCAGCCAGGTCTTAAAAGGTACAGATAATGTGGGTGGAGGGAACATTAAACACAGGTTAAAGAGATGTGTATTGTCTCCAGACAGAACAGCTAGTGAGATTATGCAAGACCAGGGGCAAGCTGTGGGGGTTACTGATAATGTGACATAAATCCAACATCCCGGTTTAGGCCGTCCTCATGTGTGCGGAACTTGGCTATCAGTTTCTGCTCAGCGACTCTGCGCTGTCGTGTGTCGTGAAGGCCGCCTTGGAGAACGCTTACCCGGAGATCCAAGGCTGAATGCCCGTGACTGTGAATCTTCTATTTGCCAACATTACAACAGTCAATACACATCCACAACACTTTATTAGTTGTGAATCGCTTTGAAAAACAATAATTCCTTTTAGGTAGTCCTGATCAGTTCTGAGATGGCTGCTAAGTCCAGTGCACGAATTGCCGACACTGCCACGTGTGGGGTAAGTGGTGCTTGAAGGTTGGGTAGGTGGGTTATTTGGAGGTTTATTCTCCATCTCCAATGCCTGAACTTTGCCTTTGGGTGTTCCTGCCAAAGTCTCTCGATGTGTCTCTCGATGCCTTCCTGAATGAGCTTTCTCCAGTTTTGCTCAGTCGCAGGCCAGGGTCTCCCATGAGTCAGCATGGATATTAGACCCCTTTGGGGATGCCTTAACAACATCTTTAAAGTGTTTCCACTGTCCTCCTGGGAGTCTCCGGTCACGACCGAGTTCTGAGTAGTACAGCTGCTTTGGGAGTCTGTTATGAGGCATAGGACTGATGTCCTGGGCAGCGGAGCTGGTTTTGAATGATTAATGCCTCGATGCTGGAAGAGGACAATGCTGTTGGACCACCTTTACTGTTACCTGATTTGAGGGATCTTGAGAAGGCACTGATGTTGGCACTTCTCCAGTATTTTGAGGTACCTGCTGTATGTTGTCCAGGTCTATTGGACATATATGAGCGTAGAGACCACTGCTGCCCGATTAAACCATGACTTTAGTCCCAGATTTGAGATCCTGTTCCTCAAATACTCTTTTCCTCAATTGGGCGAAGGCTAAACTGGCACATTTGAAGGTGATGATGAATCTTGTCTACGCCTGCCTTTGCCAAGAGGAAGCTCCCAGGCTATGGAGCAGAATCTCTTCCTATGGCGGGCATTCCTGTTGATGAGAGCTGCCCAAAGCCATTTAACATTTTTTGGAGCATTCATTGGCTGGAGGCAAGACTTCCATTCCTCACTCAGGTGGAAGTTTTGCCTCAGAAAGCTGCCGGCCGGTTTGATTGGCCAGCAACTCTGTACTCCCCTTCATATCACTGGGAGCAGTGGCCACTGCTGGGACTACAAGCAGTCCCCACAGAGCCAGGGCACAGGGCATTATCATGGTGGGTACAGGAAGGGAAACCCAGGGATGTGGGTGAAGGGGGGGGCGGAGGTTACATCAACAAGGAGTGGCAGTCAGCCCATAACCACTGCCCTTAAATGAAGGACCTGCACTTAATGAGCATAGGTCCTCCCTGACCTGCCCTATCTCAAAGATGTTGCAGAAAGAAAGGAGGGAAGGGCTACATTTATACAGCCACTTTCACAACCTCAGAACATTCCAAAGCACATTATAGCCAAGGAGATACAATGAAATGCACCCACTGTTGTAATGTAGGGAACACTGCAGCCAATTTGCACAGAGGAAGTTCCTACAAGTAACGACTTGTTAATGACTAGATCATCTACTAGATTCCTCGAGATAGGATGTATGCGCATTTAGAAAGGAATAAACTCATTAACGATAGTCAGCATGGTTTTGTGAAAGGGAGGTCATGCCTCACTAACCTGGTGGAGTTTTTTGAAGAAGTGACCAAAATGGTTGACGAGGGAAGGGCCGTGGATGTTGTCTATATGAACTTTAGTAAAGCGTTTGACAAAGTCCCTCATGGTAGGTTGGTGCAAAAGGTTGGATCTCATGGGATAAAGGGGGAGGTGGCTAGATGGGTGGAGAACTGGCTTGGTCACAGAAGACAGAGGGTGGTAGTGGAAGGGTCTTTTTCCGGCTGGATGCCTGTGACTAGTGGTGTTCCACAGGGCTCTGTATTGGGACCTCTGCTGTTTGTGATTTATATAAACGATCTGGAAGAAGGTGTAACTGGGGTGATCAGTAAGTTTACGGACGACACGAAAATGGCTGGACTTGCAGATAGTGAGGAACATTGTCAGAGGCTACAGAAGGATATAGATAGGCTGGAAATTTGGGCAAAGAAATGGCAGATGGAGTTCAATCTAGATAAATGCGAAGTGATGCATTTTGGTAGAACTAACGTAGGGGGGAGCTATACGATAAATGGCAGAACCATAAAGGGTGTAGATACGCAGAGACACCTGGGTGTGCAAGTCCACAGATCCTTGAAGGTGACGTCACAGGTGGAGAAGGTACTGAATAAGGCATATGGCATGCTTGCCTTTATAGGACGGGGCATAGAGTATAAAAGTTGGGGTCTGATGTTGCAGTTGTATAGAACGTTGGTTCGGCCGCATTTGGAATACTGCGCCCAGTTCTGGTCGCCACACTACCAGAAGGACATGGAAGCTTTAGAGAGAGTGCAGAGGAGGTTTACCAGGATGTTGCCTGGTATGGAAGGGCTTAGTTATGAGGAGAGATTGGGTAAACTGGGGTTGTTCTCACTGGAAAGACGGAGGATGAGGGGTGACCTAATAGAGGTGTATAAAATTATGAAAGGCATAGATAGGGTGAACGGTGGGAAGCTTTTTCCCAGGTCGGTGGTGACGTTCACGAGGGGTCATAGGTTCAAGGTGAGGGGGGGGAGGTTTAACACGGATATCAGAAAGACGTATTTTACACAGAGGGTGGTGGGGGCCTGGAATGCGCTGCCGGGCAAGGTGGTGGAGGCAGACACACTGGGAACGTTTAAGACTTATCTAGACAGCCATATGAACGGAGTGGGAATGGAGGGATACAAAAGAATGGTCTAGTTTGGACCAGGGAGCGGCACGGGCTTGGAGGGCCGAAGGGCCTGTTCCTGTGCTGTATTGTTCTTTGTTCTATGTACTTTAGTTATATAAAATACTTGCCAGGTCACCAGGAGGAATTCTTGCAATTGCGTTCTCAGATCCTCACATCCACCTGAGAAGGTAGCCTGAGCTGAACATCTCATTCAAAAGATTTTACTCCGCAGTGTGGCTCACTTTGTAGATTAGACATGCCCATTTCCACTTTCTTATATGAAATGTAGTGTTCTATTAACTGCATGCCTTACAGCTTCCAGAGTTCTTGGAAGCCTGATGAAACCGCTGTCTGGTCTCTTAAGAGTTCAGCTGATTATTTTGGCATTGACTCCTATTTAGCCCTTGGCACTGATAGTTTTGGTGTTCGCTGTTACTAGCTGCTTTGTTCTCGTTGCTGACTCTTTTATAAAAGTCATCCTTTGGAATATTGGTGCCAGCATTTGTTGTCCATCCCATGTACCCTTGGAGAGAATGGTGGACCTCCTTCTTGGAAGATGGTGGTTTGTGTGGTGATGGTGTTCTTGCAATCTTTCTTGTTCTTTCCTGGGCTGTGAGCATGGCTGGTAAGGAGAGCATTTATTGCCAGCCCTAATTCCCCTTGAGATACAGAAAGCAAATAATCCAAATGGTATTCCTAAAATCTGAGTTGTTAAGACAGCGCAATCTACACCAATTGCAGACACTTTCTAGTGAGCAAATGGATCTCAAAAGCTCTCTCTACTCCTTGGTCACCCAAGTCCATATCTAAATTCTTTAAGTATTCAGTAACCAGTTGGTGTTGCATTGTCTGGTACTCTTATGTATCTGGTCTTGTGAATGGCTGAATCCGCAAAAGCGAGATCCACAAGGAAGGCCTCCAAGTTGCTTATTTAGAGGCCATAAGTAAACATGGACTGGTTGCTCTTCATCAGTTATGGTACTTACTGGAGCTCCGAGAAAGAACCTCGGTGGTTTTTGACGGAAGTTGGGCAATGCACTGCTTGCACTCTCAGTGTTTCTGTCTGTTTTCAGATTTCTGTTTGCTCTGCCTTTTCACCCTTGTCTCTGGCTTAGCGGTGTTAACCGCTGGCTATTCCATATGCCTTTCTTTGGTGATATTTGCTAATAGTGTTTGCTGGTTAGTTTTGACGTTAGCAGATTAGTTGGTGGTTGTTGCTGGTTATTTGCTGTATACGCGTTTTCAGTCATTTTGTTACTAGCTGTGTGAGGTAGTCATGTTAATGCTACAGCAATTGGTAGTTTTAACAGCACATTTACCATAATAAAACTTCCCAAGACACATCACGGGAACACTGAAGCAAAATTTGACACTGAATTGTGTAAGATAATATGAAGAAAGTTGGCCAAAGGCTTGCACAAAGTGGTAGGTTTTGAAGAGCATCTTGAAAGAGGAAAAGACAGGTGGTAAGAGGTTTGGGGAGGGAATTCTAGAGCTAGGGGATTCGGCAACTGAAGGCACGGCCTCTAATGGTGGAGCAATTAAAACTGGGGGCTTAAGAGGCTAGAATTGGACAAGCGCAGATACCTCAGAGGAGTGAGGGGCAGGAAGAGATCACAGAGATGGAGGGTGTGGGTTGAGGATCAAGGCCATGGAAGGAATTGAAAATAGATGAATGTTTTAAAGTTGAGGTGTTATTTAATTGGGAACAAATGTAAGTCAGTGAGCACAGGAGTGATGGATGAACGGGACTTGGTGTGCATTAGGA
Organism: Mustelus asterias; assembly: GCF_964213995.1. Classification (NCBI taxonomy): domain Eukaryota; kingdom Metazoa; phylum Chordata; class Chondrichthyes; order Carcharhiniformes; family Triakidae; genus Mustelus; species Mustelus asterias. Next base: position 96,596,257 of record NC_135807.1, on the reverse strand, counting down.
TATGGGCAGCAGAGATTTGGATGACCTCAAGCTTACAGAGAGTAGTATGCATGAGGTCAGCCAGGGGTACATTGGAATAGGCAAATCTAGAGGTAACAAAGGCAAGGATGAACTTATTTAATTATATAGTGTGATTACCTGTGTGATGCTTGAATGCTTGTGTTGCTGCTTATAGCTTACTACTTTGTTTTTATATCTACTGCTTAGTGTTGAGGTAAGCTGTGAGTGAATTGCCTCTATTGTGCCAGCTCAGCCTTTGCCCACTGAGGAGATGTGTATTGGGGGACCAGAGTCTCAGCCCTGAGACTAAGACCATGGTTCACTGGGTCGCAGTGAATCCCATGGTTGTTTATGCTTTGAAGACTTGGACATCCTACAGCAGGCACCTCAAAGCACTGGAGAATTACCACCAGTGATGCCTTCACAAGATCCTCCAAATCCAACAGCAAGAAATGAAATCCAACAGCAACATCCTCTCCCAAGTCAATTAAAAAAAGATCATTTATAGGATATGGGCATCACTGGCTGTGCCAGAATTTAATGTCCATCCCTAATTGTCCTTGAGAAGGTGGTGGTGAACTGCTGTCTTGAACCGCTGCTGTTCCTATGGTCCTGCTAGGGAAGGAATTCCAGGGAATTCCAGGTTTTTGACCCAGTGACAGGGAAAGAACAACGATATATTTCCAAGTCAAGATGGTGAGTGGCTTGGAGGGGAACATGCAGTTCATGGTGCTCCCAGGTATCTGCTCTTGACTTCCTAGATGGTAGCAGTCATGGGTTGGGAAGATGCTGTTTGAAGAAGGTTGCTGAGATTGTGCACTGCTTCTTGTAGACGGTACACACTGCTACCACAGTGCATCGGTAGTGGAGGAAGTGAATGTTTAAGTCTGTGAATGGGATGCCAATCAAAAGTACTGCTTTGCCCTGGATGGTGTCAGACTTCTTGAATGTTGCTGGAGCTGCACTCATCCACCAAGTGGAGAGTATTCCATCACACTCCTGACTTGTGCTTTGTTGATGGTGGGCAGGCTTTGGGGAATCAGAAGATGAGTTATTCGCCACAGGATTCCTAGCCTTTGACCTGCTCTGGTAGCCACAATATTTATATGGCTGGTCCAGTTCAGTTTCTGGTCAATGGTACCCCCCTGGATGTTGATAGTGGAGAAATTCAGTGACAATAATGCTCTTGAATGTCAATGGGAGATGGTTAGATTCTCTTGTTGGGAGATTGTGATTGCCTAGCGCTTGTGTGGCACGAGTGTTACTTGCCACTTGTCAGCCCAAGGCTGGATATTGCCCAGGTCTTGCAGCATTTGGACATGGGCTGCCAGCTTGCCCAGCATTGAGGGGCTAATCAATCAAAACCGGCTCTGCTGGGCAGGATATATCCTTCATGTGCATGACAACTACTCACAACTTTAACGCAGCAGGAGACATTAGGGTTGTCCTCAAAGCATCTAACCACTCATGGGATTCCCTGGTTTGTGACTGACCAAAATGAAGGAGGTTTACTTGATAAGTAAGAAGTCTCACAACACCAGGTTAAAGTCCAACAGGTTTATTTGGCAGCACTAGCTTTCGGAGTCTCAGGCTCCTTCATCAAGTGAACGAAGACTTGTGTTCACAAACAGGGCGTATACAGACACAAACTCAATTTACAAGATAATGGTTGGAATGCGACTCTTTACAGATAATCAAGTCTTAAAGATACAGACAAAGACAGCGAACACAACGAGATAATCTGGGATCACGCAGAGGCAAATTCGAGATGTGGTGGAGGAAAGTGCAAACCTCCAAAACACTCAGCAACCTGTCCCTGCCCTGGTGCAGAGCCTGCAGGATTTACCAGTGATCCTGGAACCAATGGAACAGGAGTGGAGCAAATAACCTTCCATCCTGAGGAACTGCTTTAGAGAAGACTTTTGCTTCGTTTTGAAGCTGGCTGTATCTAGTGTCTGTAGCCTTTGGTTTGATACCAGCTGAGGTTTAATGCTGGCTGCTAGTTATTTAGTATCCGTGTTTCTGGTTAGTGTTTGCAGCCTGCCCACTGCTTAGTTTCAATGTCGGATTCGACTGTGGCAGTATTGATGCTGGAGCTGCTGTATCGGCTCGGCAGCTCAGTGCATTGCTTACTCTCTGAGTGAGATGGTGACTTTAACCTGGTGTTGTGAAACTTCTTACTGTGTTTACCCCCAGTCCAACGCCGGCATCTCCACATCATGAGTGATATGGGTCAGGGCGAGAGGAGGGATTTTCTGTATCAGGAGGTGGGGAAAGAGGGAGGTCCAGCAGTAGGGGGGTCCAGCCTGGGGCTGTCAGACGGCTGTGTGTATCTTTCCTTAAAGAGAACGGCTCAGATTACACTGTGTGAGTTAGAAAGTAGAGGCTGTGAGTCGCAGCCTTTGTCACTCTGCTCGCTTCAGCTGCCAGCGGGCTGCTAACTCCCATCGATGTGGCCATAACTGGATCGTTCTCTGAACATCAGACATGGACTGCAGGTAAGGGACTGCACCCACCTCCGCCTCCCCCCACCCTCCCCCCCTCTAGCTTTCTGTTTTCCGTTTACTGCCTGCCGTTTGCTAACTTGTTCTCTGGTTCCTCCTCCCCCTCTTTCTGCTTGTGTCTGTGGCAGGTTCTACAAGACCACCCTGGCCCAGATGTTCCTCTTACTGTGGTGTTGCAGCATGACCACTGCTGCCCAAGTTCTGGAAGGTAAGGCGAGAGGGGTGGGGAAGGAGGGTTAAACTGCAACAGCAGCACTGTGCATCCTGACTAACTTTTCCAGTCTCATTTGGCAGAAGTTACGAGGGAGACTTTATATTCTGCTTGTGGAAACATTATGTATGCAGCCTGTACTGCGAATAAAATCAGATAATGCACCCTTGCATTTACGTTTCAATTTGGGGAATTGAAATATTTTACTTGTAAAAATGAGCCAGTATTCACATTCATTTTTTTCATAAGTTCCTTTTCATAAGTTCCCATAAGTTCCTGAAGTTTTACTTTAACAACTTACCAATCATAAACTTTCCTAGTTTGGTTAAAGGAATGTTTGTACTTTAGAGAACAGGGGCTTGGTGAGGACATGAATGAGGACATGGAAAGGAATTCCTCATTCAAAGCCTTTTATGATTTGCGTGGTACAGACTGAAACTCAAACTGCCTGTGAGCAGCCCATGTTTGTCATTGGTTTGCTTTAACTGTTTGTCTCTGGCAGTGGTGCCTGGAAAGTCATCGCAGACTCCCAGTACTCAGCACACTATCACTGAGAATTGCAGTGGATGTTCAGGCATACAGATTGTGACAGAGATGCTTGTGTTAAAACACTGTTGGTGTGGGGTTTTACTGAAATAGGTTCACTTCTTGCACATCTTCCTTATTTATCTATTTAAAGTGGAAGGGATCAATGTCTTTCCTTGTCTCAAATCAGAGTGAAGGAGAATTTACATTCACATTTAACAAACAGTAGGATTTAGTGAATTTGAACAGTATTTGCTCTCTGTTTTAACCTGGATATGGAACGTGTTCTACTGGTTGGTAAAGTGTGGCTGTATTTTATTTATCCTGTAATTTATAAATCGCTACCCACATGAATGGGCAAATCATGGGTGTTTATTCCTCAATGTTTGAAATTCATGAATGTTACAGTGAGAGACTGTTCCACCAATGAAATCATTCATGGCGATGTTGCCTATATTTTGCCCCCAGGGAGTGAATGATGATTTCAGATTTAAGCTGCCTTTGTATACCAACCCATCCTGTTTGACTTCTCCTGGGAATGTCACATTTCATGTTCCTGATTACATCCTGCTCCTTGGCAAACAAAGCTGAGTTTTTCCTTCCTTGCTAAGCTGAACAGAGTTATCAGACCCCCATATCTGCTCCAATGCCAAAATAACTTGTTTTCATCTCTGAATCATTCCCTGCCTCTACACACCCACCACTTCATCCATCTCCACTGAAATCCACTATCTGCTGTCTCCACATCAGCTCAAAGCCCCAGTTCTCCAATGCTCTTTACAGCCCCATAAACAGAAACTCCAAAATCATTCCGAGCTCTGGGCTTGTAATCTGTCCCACACTTTCATCATCCACCCTCTGACGTACTTGTTTTTGCCTTCAAATCGATCCACGGCTTCACCGCACCATAAATCTTCAATTTTCTCCAATCCTACACCCCATATCTACCCTCACACTTTAAAATACAGATGCCTCATCGATATCACAATGTCTCCAAAGTCCATGACTCTCTTTCTCTGCCTTGTTACCTTTTCTCCCACCTTCAAAACTGACTTCTCTTTCACTGTACCTTCCGCCACATCTCCTAACCTCTCTACAGCTCCAGGTCCAGCTCAGTGCTTATTGATTCCCTTCCTCCCCGCCCCATCCCCACCCTGAAACAGCAACAAGAAATTTCAGGGAATTTCACTACACATTTGCATGAATACCTCAATGGAACTTTAGGTTATATTTTGTCATCAAAAGTTGGTTTGATTTCAATCAAATACAAGATTCACAATTAGTTCAAATAAAATGGAAGACAGCAAGGTTAACTGGACATTGTAATCAATTTGTTTGCCAGTTGTAAAGATTCCTGTTCACTGTGTTTGGAAGACAGGTCACTGCAGTTTGTTGAACTTTGTGAGTTAACATTTGGTAGTGAGAAGGTTTAAAGAACCAATGAACTCAATTTAGAAAATGGTAAATGTAAATAGGTTGCTTGCACACATTATCCTCTGTCTGGTCCGCTGAACATATTGGGCCGGTTGTAAAATTCACAGTGGACATTTTATCCACAAAGGTAGGCTAGCCGGACAAAAACGCAAGTTTTTTCTGACACCATTTTCTAAATATCCCGGAGTTATTATAGGAAGAACGATTTTATTTATACTGTACAATCTAAATTTGATGGACGAGCAATCCAAGCCAGTTTGAAACTCCACCTTGACTAAGGTTGCCTTCATGTGACAGTGGCCATGTGATTTTATGTAGAGTGGTTTCACTTCACAACAGCACTGCAGTGTAAATGTAGCCTGCATAAGAGTGGCAGGTCTGAACTAATGCTGGAGTGAGATTCCTTAGAGGAACAACTTTCATAGAACATAGAACATAGAAAAAATACAGCACAAACAGGCCCTTCGGCCCACAAGTTGCGTCGGTCATGTCCCTACCTACCTAGGCCTATATATAGGCTTACCTATAACCCTCAATCCTATTAAGTCCCATGTACTCATCCAGAAGTCTCTTAAAAGACCCTATCAAGTTTGCCTCCACCACCATTGACGGCAGCCGATTCCACTCACCCACCATCCTCTGAGTGAAAAACTTACCCCTGACATCTCCTCTGTACCTACTCCCCAGCACCTTAAACCTGTGTCCTCTCGTAGCAGCCATTTCAGCCCTGGGAAAAAGCCTCTGAGAATCCACCCGATCTATACCTCTCAATTCCGCTTCATATTGAAATCAGTTCACCCTTAGCATCTAACTTATACTACATACATTTAACATCGGGACAAAACCAAATGAACTCCATAGCTGGATCCTTAAATGAATATCATCCTGCAAATGACAAGTTTAACTATTCAGAGAGGGGGGATCTGTGGAGGGGGAACCTAAGAGAGAAAAGGACATCTGTGTGTCCCTGTATACTCTGGTAATTTCACAATAGATGATTAAAAAAAGAGAAAGACTTGCCTTTATTTAGTACCATTCATGATCACAGCCAAGGAAGTGCATAATTAATCCTGTTACTAGGAAACTATCCCATTGTCTCATTAAAAAAAGAACAAGTGGTGGAATGTTGCCACTAGGGTGGAATATTGAAAATGAAAGTACAGATGAAGTACATTGAAGTCATGGTGCTCATGAGCTGGAACAGCTGTGGCTCAATGGAGGCATTCTGGCCTCAGAGTCAGAGTGTTGTGAGTTTAGATCTCACTCCGGAGTCTAAGCTGAAACCTGAGAGCTGTCTTTCGGGTGAAACGTTGAACCTTTTGTACTCTCAGGAAAAATGTAAAGACCCCGTGGCACTGTTCCAATGAAGAGCAGTTGAGTTCTCCTCAGTATCCTGAACAACATTTATCTGTCATAGAACCCCTATAGTGCAGATGGAGGCTATTCAGCCCATCGAGTCTGCACCGACCACAATTCCACCCAGGCCCTATCCCCATAACCCTACGTATTTACCCTGCTAATCCCCCTGACGCTAGGGTCAATTTAGCATGGCCAATAAACTTAACCTGCACATCTTTGGACTGTGGGAGGAAACCAGAGCACCCGGAGGAAACCCACGCAGACTCGGGGAGAAAGTGCAAGCTCTACGCAGACAATGACCTGAGGCCAGAATTGAACCCGGGTCCCAGCACTGTGAGGCAGTAGTGCTAACCACTGCACCACTGTGCCACCCTTTCAACTTAATGATAGAAGTAAATTTGTCTTTATATTTGTGGGAGCTTGCTGTGTAAAATTGTCTGCTGCATTACAATCGTGATGACACTTCAAAAGAACTTCATTGACAGTAAAGCAGATCTGAACATCCTGAGGCCACGAGAACTGCTATATAAACATAAAATCTTCTGAAGCCTTCTGAAGGGTGAAAACCTGAGTGTGGGCAAATAGAGAGAGATCCCAGTTACAAATTCGATTTTCTCTATTTTTCCTTGTTACATTATATTTTTTGCCCTTTTCTCAGTAGTTTGAATCATAGAATTATAGAATCCCTACAGTTTGATTGGCTTGTTTTAAGAATCACCGCCTCATGTTGAAGGCATTTCTCTCTGTCTGACAGTACAAGGTTTCCATGTGGAAATTATTACCTGGATTACCTGCTAACTAGGAAATGTATCCCATTATTTAATAAAAAATAACAAGCAATGGGGAGATTGGGAATTGGGCTGAACATTTCAGCTGGAACATTTGTTGAGACTGAAATCCACCAGAGAAAGTATAAATCCTCCCCTCTGGCAAGAACCTCAATTATATTTTATTACCATTGTGTCGGTTCTGATTGACCTCACTTCCCTCAGTGCCATTAATCAAAGAGTAGATCACAAAATACGCTGCATTACACCATCATTACTGTGATTCACTGTAATACACTGTTCTGATGTGGAGATGCCGGCGTTGGACTGGGGTAAACACAGTAAGAAGTTTAACAACACCAGGTTAAAGTCCAACAGGTTTATTTGGTAGCAAAAGCCACACAAGCTTTCGGAGCTCCAAGCCCCTTCTTCGGGTGAGTGGGAATTCTGTTCACAAACAGGGCATATAAAGACACAGACTCAATTTACATGAATAATGGTTGGAATGCGAATACTTACAGCTAATCAAGTCTTTAAGATACAAACAACGTGAGTGGAGAGAGCATCAAGACAGGCTAAAAAGATGTGTATTGTCTCCAGACAAGACAGCCAGTGAAACTCTGCAGGTCCAAGCAAGCTGTGGGGGTTACAAATAGTGTGACATGAACCCAATATCCTGGTTGAGGCCGTCCTCGTGTGTGCGGAACTTGGCTATCAGTTTCTGCTCAGCGACTCTGCGCCGTCGTGTGTCGTGAAGGCCGCCTTGGAGAACGCTTACCCGAATATCAGAGGCCGAATGCCCGTGACCGCTGAAGTGCTCCCCAACAGGAAGAGGACAGTCTTGCCTGGTGATTGTCAAGCGGTGTTCATTCATCCGTTGTCGCAGCGTCTGCATGGTTTCCCCAATGTACCATGCCTCGGGACATCCTTTCCTGCAGCGTATCAGGTAGATAACATTGGCCGAGTTGCAAGAGTACGTACCGTGTACCTGGTGGATGGTGTTCTCACGTGAGATGATGGCATCTGTGCCGATGATCCGGCACGTCTTGCAGAGGTTGCTGTGGCAGGGTTGTGTGGTGTCGTGGTCACTGTTCTCCTGAAGGCTGGGTAGTTTGCTGCGGACAATGGTCTGTTTGAGGTTGTGCGGTTGTTTGAAGGCAAGAAGTGGCTGTCCAGTGCAGAACACACAGTGCAGAACAGTGTACACACTGTTCTGTACAGCTCTGAATTGTAATTGTTCCTTCTTGGTGCAGTACATTTACATCGACTCTTTGGGTGCGATCTTACTGGCCCGCTGCATCAATCGAGCAGCGTGGGGATGCAGGAAAGCCGGTTTGCGCTGGGTGTAAATTGGTTTGACACCGAGTGCCATCTTCCTAGCCCTCTATTGCCGTCGGGATCAGCTTCATGTGTGAAGCCAATTTAAATATTAGCGTCACGATTTACATGACATTAGCGTATGACATTAGACCCTTTCTGGCCTCCCAGACGCTTCCCCCCTGACTGGCGAAACCTCTTGCCGATGAGAATCACTCATGGTTCCCACCAACAGGGACCGGGCACCATGGCCACGCCAGGGAATTAGAGGCCATTAGAGGCCATTTCAACTCCCAGTGGTCGGGGGCATGACCAGGCAGTACCAACCAGGCACCATAATCGTGCTGGGGCAGTGCCAAGGGGGTGGGGCCTGAGTGGATGGGGGGCTATGATGGGGGGCATAGGGAGCTCTGCAGGGGGCTGTGCAAGGGGAAGGGATTGGCAGATGGGGAGAAGACCGGCAAAGTGGGGAGACCTGCAAAGGAGGAGGGCGTGGAGGGGGCAGGCCACAGAGCCGGTCGTGATGGGGAACTGATTGGGAGGGTCCCGATGCCTTCATACCGACGACCCATGTTGCCGGAGGGGGGCGGTTGGAGGGGTCACACTGTCGCCGATGATGGGGGGAGGGCAATGTCTATGGTGGGGGTGGGGGGGGGGAGCAGGATAGTGGGAAGATTTTGAACACACACACAGTCGAATTCTGAAGAGGAGTCGAAATGTCCTGAAATGTAACTTTTCTGTCATTCAATCAACCCTTACACAGATCTTCCTTCAGTCCATGTCCCACCCATCGCTTACTGAGAACATGTTACATCTCTAACTTCTCCCAGTTCTGATGAAAGGTCACCGTGCAGAAACGTTAACTTTATTTCTCCCTGCGCAGAAGCTGCCAGACCTGCCGAGTGTCTCCAGCGTTTTCTGTTTTATTAACAGTTGAACCTTTTGCTTCCAGTTGATCTGTTAGTGATCCCCATTTACATCAAATTGAGAAAACGTTTGTTCCAAATCCTGGGAACAAATCGCTCTGCTGGAAAATGCATTTTACATTGTTACATACAGCAAAGACTCTTTTAGGTTGCCATCGTTGAGAAGAATTCTGATTAATGAGCTAGTTTAACGGTGAAGGGAAAGTGACTGGCAATCCCGTGAGACAAAGATTAGAGTAAAATGCCACATTGTGGATAACTGATGTAACCTGATAGCCGACATTCCTATACTGGTGCAAAGGGACGCTCAGTCAGTGTTGCTTAATGAATTCATCCTTCAGTGAGATTGATTTCAATTCAGGTACATTGCATTCTCTCTGTATAATGATCCACCTATCCCATCAATTGACCTTTCCTTCTGGAGCATTTGAAATGACATTGGTCCCGACTGTTGACAGTGACTTTGGCAGTGTTGTGGTTATGTTAGTCAACTAATATTCCAGAGGATCGGACTAATAATCCGGAGCAGCTGAGTTCAGTTTTCACCGTGGCAATTTGGGAATTGGCATTCAGTTCAAAAATTCTGGAAGTGAAAAGCTAGTATCAGTAAAACTGTATCTGAAACAGGGGACAGGCTTTGGAGACCCGGGAGGTGATTTACCTCAGAGTACCCAGCCTCGGACCTGCGCTTGTCATCTTATTATTTAGGTGGCTGGTCTTGCCATTGGTTGGAGCCATGCCTAGCATAAAGGAAGATGGCTGTGTTTCTTGGAAACCAGTCATCTCAGTTTCAGGTCATCGATGCAGGAGTTCCTCAGGCTGACACGTGGGCACACCACCACTGGCAAGCTCCTCTCCAAGTCACACAACCTCCTGATTTGGAACTATGTTCTTGTTCCCTCACTGTTATTGGGTGAAAATTCTGGATCTCCCTCCCTAACAGCACTGTGGGTGTACCTATGATGTGGAGATGCTGGCGTTGGACTGGGGTAAGCACAGGTTAATTTGATAGCAAATACCATAAGCTTTCGGAGCCATAAGCTCCGAAAGCTTATGGTATTTGCTACCAAATAAATCTGTTGGACTTTAACCTGGTGTTGTGAGACTTCTTACTGTGGTGTACCTATACCACCTGTTCAAACATTGGTTTACACCTTCTCAAGTGAAACTGGGGATAGGTAATAAATGTTGGCCTCACCAGCAATGCTCACATCTCACAAATGAATTTTAAAAAAGCCTGAGCATGAATGTTGTCCAGATCTTGCTCCTTTTGAATACAAGTGTTTTATTAAGATCCTAGAAGGAGGCCATTCGGCCCATCGAGTCTGCGCCAACTCTCCGAAAGAGAATCTTACCCATGCCCAACGCCCACTCTATCCCTGTACCACCACACATTTCCCATGGCTAATCCATCTAATTCCCACATCTTGGGACACTAAGGGGCAATTTAGCATGGCCAATCTACCTAACCTGCTTATCTTTATACTGTGGGAGGAAACCGGAGCACCTGGAAGAAACCCATGCAGACATGTGGAGAATGTGCAAACTCCACACAGACAGTGACCCTAGCCAGGAACCGAACCCATGTCCCTGGTGCTATGAGGCAGCAGTGCTAACCACTGTGCCACCGTGCTGCCCCTTTGAGGAACTGTGACTAGATCTGAACACTGAGAAATCATCAGCGAATATTCCCACTTCTGACTTTATCAATGAGACCCATAGTTCAGTTGGCCGCAGTCTCGCCTCTGAGTCGGAATATTGTGTGCTTAAGATGAAGCAAGTGAAAAGCAGATTTTGCTGAGGAAAACCTGCGGCCAGCCCTAAGCTTGAGATGATTGGCCTTCAAAAACCATAATCATCTTTGTGCTAGGTATGACTCCAACCAGTAGATCATTCCCCCCACACCTCCCGATACCCATTGACTTCATAGAACCAAAGTAAAGTTATGGTGCAAATAAAAGACCATTCAGCCCATCATATCTGTGGCAGCCAAAAAAGAGTAAAAAGAAACTTGCCGCTCATTTCAATCCCACTTTCCAGCACTTGCTGCATATCTTTACAGGTTACAGCACTTCAGAGGTAGATCCAGGTAGCTGGGTGCGTTTCACCCTTAACTGCCAACATTGGCAGTGAACGCCAGATGTCCAGCACCCTCTGGGTGAAAGAGATTTTCCTCATAGAATCCTACAGTGCAGAAGGAGGAAATTTGGTCTATCGAGTCTGCACCAACCACAATCCCACCCAGGTCCTATCCCCATTAACCCGTGCATTTACCCTTGCTAGTCCCCCTGGCACTAAGGGGCAATTTAGCATGGCCAATCCACCTAACCTGCACATTTTCTCATGTTGCCTTTAATCCTTCTACCAAGCTTCTTAAATCTATGTCTTGGTAATTGACCCCTCGGCTGGGGGAAACAAGTCTTTCCTGTCTATCCTTTCTAGAGTAAGGAGTCTCACAACACCAGGTTAAAGTCCAACAGGTTTATTTGGTAGCAAACGCCACTAGCGTTGGACTTTAACCTGGTGTTGTTAGACTCCTTACTGTGTTTACCCCAGTCCAACGCCGGCATCTCCACATCATATCCTATCTAGACCCCTCATAATTTTGTACACCACAGGAAAATCACCCTTTAGCCTCGCTGTTTGAAGGAAAATAACCCTAACCTATCCAATTTCCCCCCACAGCTGCAATTTTCAAGCTCTGTCAGCATTCTTGTAAATCTCCTTTTCACTCTCTCTCGAGCAGTTATGTCCTTCCTGGTGGTGACCAGAACTGTACACAAAATTCCAGCTGTGTTCAAACCAGCATTTTATGCAGTTCCAGCATTACATCCCTGTTTTCTATTCAGTACCTCGCCCAATAAAGGCAAGTATTCCAAATGCTTTCATGACCACCTTGTCCACCTTCATGCACTTCAAGGTTTCTCAGTTCCTCCCCCCCTCTCAATGTCTTCCCATTCATTGAATATTCCCTTGCTTTGTTTGCCCTCCCCAAAATGCGTTGCCTCTCACTTTTCCAGCTTGAATTCCATTTGCGATCTCCCTGCCCACTCATCCAAACCATTGATATAATTCTGGAGTCAACAACTATCCCCTTCACCATCAATTGCGCAGCCAATTTTTATGTCATCTGCAAACTTCCCAATTGTGCCTCCCACATTTAAATCTAAATACAACAAACAGCAAAGGCCCCAAGACTGGGCATTATGGAAAATCACTGGAAACCGCTTTCCATTTGCAAAAACATCCATCAGCCATTACCCTTTGTTTCCTGTCACTGAGCCTTTTTTGGATCCGGCCTGCCACCTTCCTCTGTATCCCATGGGATATTAATTTTCTGACCTGTCTGCTATGTGGGACCTTATCAAATGCCTTATTGAATTCCATGTAGACAACATCCACTGCACTACCCTCATCAATCTTACTCGTTACTTCCTCAAAATATTCTATTAAAAATAACAAAACATGCTGACTATCCCTGATCAATCCATGCCTTCCTGAATGACAGTCTATCGTGTTTCTCTGAATTGTTTCCAATTGACTGGCCGATAATTTTCTGATTTATCACTCACACCCTTTTTAAATAATGGTACAATGTTTGCATACCTTCAATCTTCCGGGACCTCGCTTGTACCTACTCAGAGCATTCAGTTCAGTTTGACTGAAGTTCCTTTATTCCAGGTTTGGTCAAATGCTGTCTTGATGTCAAAGACAGTCACAAGGGTTGAGACATTCAGTTCTTTCATCAATATTTGGACCAAGACTGCAATGAGGTCAGGAGCTGGGTGGCCTCGGCAGAATCCAAACTGAGTATCAGTGAACAGACTATTGCTGAGTAACTGATGGTCCATAGCACTGTCAATGGCACCTTCTGTCACTTTGCAAAAGATTGAGAGTGGACTGTTGGGGCAGTAATTGGCTGAGTTGGATTTGTCCTGCTTTTTCTGGATAAATATACCTGAGCAATTTCCCACATTCTTGGATAGGTGCCATTGTTGTAGATGTACTGGAACAACTTGGCTAGGGAAGCTGCTAGTAATGGAGCACAAGACTTCAGTACAATTACTGGGGTGTTGTCAGGTGTAGCTCCGAAAACTAATGGTATTTGCTACCAAATAAACCTGTTGGACTTTAACCTGGTGTTGTTAAAACTCTTACTGTGTTTACCCCAGTCCAATGCCGGCATCTCCACATGGTGTTGTCAGGACCCATAGCCTTTGCTGTATCAAGTGCCGTTTCGTGATATCACGTGGAATTAGTTGAATTGACTAAAGACTAGCATCTGGGACCTCAGGACAAGGCCAAGATGGATTATCCATTTGGCACTTCTAGCTGAAGGTGGCTGTAAATGCTTTAGCCTTGGCTTTTGCATTGACTTGCTGGGCTCCCCCATCATTAAGAATGGGATATTTCTGGAGCTTCCACCTCCATTTAGTTGTTTAAATTCTCCACCATAATTCACAATTGAATTTGATTTGATTTGATTTATTATTGTCACATGTATTAGTATACAGTGAATAGTATTGTTTCTTGCGCGCTATACAGACAAAACATACCGTTCATAGAGAAGGGAAGAAGAGGGTGCAGAATGTAGTGCTACAGTCATAGCTAGGGTGCAGAGAAAGATCAACTTAATGCAAGGTAAGTCCATTCAAAAGTCTGATGGCAGCAGGGAAGAAGTAGGACTTTGATCTGATCGATTTATTGTGGAATCACTTAGTTTTGTTTCTAGCAGCATGGTGCGCTATAGCCTCACCAGGTTGACACTTTCCCAGTGCTGTTCCTGGCATGCTGTTTTACACTCTTTCACTGCGCCGTGGCTGGTTCCCTGGTAGAGTGAGGAATATATCAGGCCATGAAGTTACAGGTTGTGATTAAGTTCAGTTCTGCTGCTACTGGTAGCCTACAGTGCCTCAAAGATGCCTAATTTTGAGTTACTGGATCGGTTTTGAATCTATCCCATTTAGCACAGTGGGAGTGCCCCACAATATGATGAAGGGTGTTCTCAGTAGGAAGATAGGACTTCATTTCCACCATGACTGCATGGTGATCACTATTGCCAAGAAACAGAGGTAGCTTTACGAAATCTATACTTATATTGTTGGGTGTTAGAAATAATGTATAGATTTAAGTGAGGTCAATTTTGAGTTTCTGTGGAAGAGCGGGTTAAAGCTTCAGTTAATTCATGTTAACCAAAGGTGCTTGCATGTATGGGGGTTTGTGTTTCATTTCAAACTGTGCATGCATTGTAATTAAATGGTTTACAACATAAAAACAAACAGGTGTTAAAGAAAGAACAGGCTGTTGCTTGGCAACCCGGGGCCACTTTAGATTAGAAAGAATTTTTGGTTTAGTTTTAAACTGGGCCCACTAGCAGTTGGAAGCAGGTAACTGGTGAGGAAATGGCTCACACAGAAACCGCCAGAAGAGAAGCAGGACAATGGGATAAAGGCAAGAAAGCAAGTGCCAGAAACTAAAGAACAAATAGTTCTAGAAATCAGGAAATGAAAAGTGATGTTCCAGGAAAACTGAAGCCAAAGGGACAAAAGGAACTGGAAATTGAACAAGGTACTATTCATTGATGTTAACCATGATGTGGAGATGCCGGCGTTGGACTGGGGTGGGCACAGTAAGAAGTCTCACAACACCAGGTTAAAGTCCAACAGGTTTATTTGGTAGCACAAACCACAAGCTTTCAGAGCACTGTCCCTTCATCAGGTGAGTGGGAGTTCTGTTCACAAACAGGGCATATAAAGACACAAACTCAATTTACAAAATAATGGTTGGAATGTGAGTCTTTACAGGTAATCAAGTCTTAAAGGTACAGACAATGTGAGTGGAGAGAGGGTTAAGCACAGGTTAAAGAGATGTGTATTGTCTCCAGCCAGGACAGTTAGTGAGATTTTGCAAGCCCAGGCAAGTCGTGGAGGTTACAGATAGTGTGACATGAACCCAAGATCCCAGTTGAGGCGTCCTCATGTGTGCGGAACTTGGCGATCAGTTTCTGCTCAGCGATTCTGCGTTGTCATGTGTCGTGAAGGCCGCCTTGGAGAATGCTTACCCGAAGATCAGAGGCTGAATGCCCGTGCCTGGTGATTGTCGAGCGGTGTTCATTCATCCGTTGTCGTAGTGTCTGCATGGTTTCCCCAATGTACCATGCCTCGGGACATCCTTTCCTGCAGCATATCAGGTGGACAACGTTGGCCGAGTTGCAAGAGTAAGTACCGTGTACCTGGTGGATGGTGTTCTCACGTGAGATGATGGCATCCGTGTCGATGATCCGGCACGTCTTGCAGAGGTTGCTGTGGCAGGGTTGTGTAATGTCGTGGTCACTGTTCTCCTGAAGGCTGGGTAGTTTGCTGTGGACAATGGTCTGTTTGAGGTTGTGCGGCTGTTTGAAGGCAAGAAGTGGGGGTGTGGGGATGGCCTTGGCGAGATATTCGTCTTCATCGGTGACACGTTGAAGGCTCCGGAGAAGATGTCGTAGCTTCTCCGCTCCGGGGAAGTACTGGACGACGAAGGGTACTCTGCCCGCCGTGTCCCACGTTTGTCTTCTGAGGAGGTCGGTGCGGTTTTTCGCTGTGGTGCGTCAAGCGCCATATCCTATTCTTATGAGGGCATCTTTCAGCGTCTGAGCTGATCCTGTGTATACGGAGGGCTTGTCCGTAGGGGATGGCTTCTTTAACGTGTTTAGGCTGGAAGCTGGAGAAGTGAAGCATCGTGAGGTTATCCATGGGCTTGCGGTACAGTGAGGTGCTGAGGTGACCATCCTTGATGGAGATGCGTGTATTCAAGAATGCAACCGATTCCAGAGAGTAGTCCATGGGAGTCTGATGGTGGGATGGAACTTGTTGATGTCATCATATAGTTGTTTCGCCAAGAGTCCAAAGGAAGAAAATGTCATCAATGTATTTAGTGTATAGCATCGGTTGAAGGTCCTGTGTGGTGACTCGCATTCCAACCATTATCTTGTAAATTGAGTTTGTATCTATATATGCCCTGTTTGTGAACAGAACTCCCACTCACCTGATGAAGGGGCAGCGCTCCGAAAGCTAGTGGCTTGTGCTACCAAATAAACCTGTTGGACTTTAACCTGGTGTTGTGAGACTTCTTACATTGATGTTAAAGACAGGGACAGAGAAAAGCTCCCAGTTCAAGACAGAGCTGAAAGGTGCAGTCTTGGTGAAGTTGGCCAGCGAGTAGCCAGACATCTGAAGAAATCCTAAGGCTGGTGTACAGCCTGTGAAGCAGTAGTGCTCTGTTGACGTGGCTGGGTACCTGAGAAATTGTGTGGAAGCTTGAACACACATGACAGTCCGAGGCAGAGAAATACTGAAAGGAGAGATTGAAATCCTGGAAGTGGATCTGTGGTGAAGCAGCTGTGAGAAAGCGTAACTTGGGTGAAGATTTGAAAGCATGTTTTGTCAAGAGTGAAATTTGGAAACACTCATGGAAATCAGAGTTCCAGTGAAACTGGTTGGCTCACAGAGCATCTGGGCGTATTTGAGGGGAAACCCACAGGAGTTGTATTGGGTGGCATCTGCCACTTGGTTTCAGAGTGATGTGTCTCTGATCACAGTTAACCTGTTGGTTTACATGGACATGTCTTACTGAGAACAATATAGTATAAGATATATTCTGTAACTTGGGCGGCACGGTAGCACAGTGGTTAGCACTGCTGCTTCACAGCTCCAGGGACCTGGGTTCGATTCCCGGCTTGGGTCGCTGTCTGTGTGGAGTTTGCACATTCTCCTCATGTCTGCGTGGGTTCCCTCCAGGTGCTCCGGTTTCCTCCCACAGTCCAAAGATGTGCGGGTTAGGTTGATTGGCCATGCTAAAATTGCCCCTTAGTGTCCTGAGATGCGTAGGTTAGAGGGATTAGTGGGTAAAATATGTAGGGATATGGGGGTAGGGCCTGGGTGGGATTGTGGTCGGTGCAGACTCGATGGGCCGAATGGCCTCTTTCTGTACTGTAGGGCTTCTATGACTTCTATGATCCTTGTGTGCATTTGAGAAGATATAGGTGGGGTGAAGGAGTATTGAGTTATAGTCAATCTTTTCATGTTCAATAAATGTCTTATTCTTTTGTAAAAAGCTAATTGGCTGACCTATGACTCTGTTCATCCACGTTTCAAAAAAGAGTAAAGGTTACAGTCTATAGAGCCAGGGTTCCATTCTGGGATCTTCCTCTCCAGTGGTAACATCAGCTGGGATTGTAACACTTTGGGCAGAATTTTCCGGCCAAGCTTGCCCCAAAACCGGAAAATCCCACCCAAAGTCTACGGACCTTTGCATGGTCCGTAAACCTGCCACCCGCTACGATTCCCGTGGCGGGCAGGACGGGAAAGCTCCCCCACAGATTAATCTGTGCCAGGTGAGGACGAGATCAAGTAGGATTTTCCCTTTTGCTGGTTCTTTCACCAGTTGCTGCAGAAGGGTATGAAAGTCTTTGGGAAGCTCCACCTCTGCAGTAGTTCAACAAGAGTCTCCATCACTGCCTTCTTAGGGATATCAGGCAGAGGGAATGAATGTTGGGGCTTGTCAGTAATGCCCACATTTACAGTATGTATCTGTGTGTATAATAAAAATAATCACTTTTAAACATTTACTGAGGGTGATTACTTTGCAGCAATTTTAGAAATGGATATTGCTGTTAAAGTACAAAGCTTGTGATTCAGAGCAATAAGGTGATGGCGACTTTCCATTTCTCCCTGTTATGAAGGGGTTGGGTTTCTGGCTCTTGTTGATGATTAGATTCTTGGCTCTGGTCTCTCTTCTTGGAAAACAGTCGCAGAAAATGGTGCCAGAATAAAACGTGATACTTTTGGCTTTTGTAAGATCCAAAAGCCTCTTCCTGTGCTGATGAAAGTTGTCTCCACGTTTGACTCCGTCTTTAACTGCAGCCTGTTGATTTTTGGAAACTCGGGGGCCCCACATTTAAATAACAAAGGAGGAAGCTAATATACTTAAAAGGAAACACAAACTATCTCAGCACCATGCGAGCAGAGCAAACTGGAAAACACCCAAGAAACTTTTGGCCCATTCTGCCTACTTTGTAAACCTGTTCAGTTGCTAGCTGTGGAAATCCTGCCAGTATATCTGTAATTTGAGGGGTGAGGGGTGGCAATTATAATTCCCTTGTTTGTCGAAAAGAACAGTTAGAGGGTTAAACCGATAGTTCCAGTCAAAGACAGAATTTAACAACAAGGAAAATTCCTGAACTGTGGGCTATATTTATCATAGGCCATATGGACAGTGCTGTACCTCACCTGCCAGCAATGCAAACTGGGAAATCTTTGTCAATGGCCTGTAGGCCTGTGCTCAGTATGTTTCAGTTAGCGTCTTATTTTAATTTAAACTGCTGTGCCAACATAGGGTCAAATAGCATCCTTTGGTGCGGTGTGATTCTATGGGTTGATGTTCAAACCCATGTTCCCACTTCCACCTAGGGTGGGAGATGGTCAGGGGAGTTAAAAAGTTAAAACTCACGGGCCCAGCCCACCCCATAGCAACCAGCTACATTGCCAGGTTGTTGACCTGCCTAGGAGATTCAATATTGCAAATCATGAACTTATTATGTTATTGGGAGCCTGATTTAAATGTAATAGTTGATACCGGATTTCCCAGGCCTTGGGAAATACAACAGCTAAATGGAGATGGGAGCTCACGGCTGTACATGCTATCTGCTTTCGAGCACCGCATGTGGGAAAAGCAGGAGTGTTCCACCCAGATCCTCAAATTTTTCTGCCAATCTTCTTGCCGCCATGATTGGTGAACTCTCTCCCAATGGCTCCTATTTCTACCCTCTCTCCAACCTTCAATCTCAAACCAGTTGACCAGTGACTGTAAATCCACCCCCTGCACCCCTCCCCACCAATAAGCTCCAACCTTTCCCTCTCAGCCTCCTGATTTTCCAAGCCCCAAACTTCTATGACTGCCAGGGTCCACAAGGTCCACAAGGGCCCCAGATCTTGGCCTTGAACCACAGGCTTTCCCACCTAGCGGTCAGTGAGTCAGTTTCCCAATCCAGTCGGTCACCAGCCGAGAAACACAATAGAATTGGGGTCCTGCCGTTAAATTTGACTTGATGTCTGATTGCCTGGATTTCCAGGGTTTCTCTTCCCAGTAAATATTGGGGCCCTGATACAATTGAAATGTCAGTTAGACACTGGCATATCGCACTATTCATTTTCACAGTAACTTCATTGCAGCATTAATGTGAGACTACTTGTGACGCTAATTAATAAGCTTTAAGCTTTTTTCTATTGTCAGTTTGAATGACATTCGGGTCAGGTACAGTCCCACAAGAAGGTGGGAGGTGGGATAGTTATACATTTCGATGTTACTTTGCCTCTGCATTTTGTTGCTGAAAAATTGGGATTTTTACAGACAGATGAAATGGTTTTGATGTGAAAAATCCTCAGTATTTCACATTGGGATTGCTGCGGGAAGGATTGCTGTGCAGGAGGAATCGAGAGCCAGAACATCTCTGGTGGATCAGACAAGTACATGGTGTTTCCTTTTTGCTGTCACTCTGTTCAGGGTGAAATTGCAGCTTTGAATTAGTTTAGTTTTACTGAACATTGTAAAAATGCCGGTGAATGGAGGCCTGGGGGAGCACAGGAAGGCCACAGAGTTTTAAAGGAAAGCTTATCAAGTGGTATGTCATTGGTTTCTGGCTGTGATTGTCCCAGTGAGGGAACTGGAAGGAATGGGGGCGGGAGAGGGGCAGGATCAGAGAGGGGCAGTGTGCCTACATGATGGAGGAGGAGCAGGGGTGGATTGAGGGAGGAGTTGGATGGTGGAGGAGGAAGGTGGGGAAGCGTGAGAAGGAGCAGAAAGCCTGGAGTGGAGGGGGAGAAGTGGAGACCTCTGTGTTGGGGAATAGCGGAGGCCTCACTGGGCAGAGGGGTGAGGATTGGGGTTGGAGGTGGGATAAGGAACAGAGACTCCTGGGAACGGTGGAACTATGGTAGGGGAGAGGAGTAGTGATCACACTGGGTATGGGTTGGGAAGTGGGGCAGGGAGGAGTAAGAAATAGAGCCTTTGTGGATCTCAGCGGAGAGATCCATGATGGGGAGTAGGAACGGGGGTGTCGGGGGGGGGGGAGGTGGAACGGCACAGTGGCACAGTGGTTAGCACTGCTGCCTCATAACACCAGGGACCCATGTTCAATTCCCGGCTTGGGTCACTGTCTGTGTGGACTTTGCACATTCTCCCTGTATCTGCGTGGGTTTCCTTCGGGTGCTCCAGTTTCCTCTCACAGTCCAAAAGACATGCTGATTAGGTGCATTGGCCATGCTAAATTATCCCTCAGTGTACCCGAACAGGCACTGGAGTGTGGCGACTAGGGGATTTTCACAGTAACTTCATTGCAGTGTTAATGTAAGCCTACTTGTGACACTAATAAATAGATCGATAGATAGATAGTTAAATAGATAGATAGTTGGTGATCACACTGGGTGGAGGTTGGGAAGTGGGGGCAGGGAGGGGTAAGGAATAGAGACCCTTGTGGATCCCAGTGGAAGGAGGGAGTAGAGACCCCTGGTAAGGGGAAAGTATATCCTTGTGAAAGAATTGCTCTGCAAATTCGACAGACTTGTACTTCTTGAAAAATGAATAAATTGCTCCTTAATTTAATTATGTGATGAAATCTTGAAGAAGTGGGACTGGAGCCTAACGTTATGAATAGTGTCAAATGTTCCAGGGACAGAACCCAAGGTACAGCAGCCAAGGGGTGTGGGACGAGAGCTGGGTGTGTGCTCTTCAAACCATGGCTGAGTAACCGCAACAATCTCCACTTCAAACAGGGTACAGGTAGTGGACAGGAACAAAATCATTGAAAAAGTTTGTGTTTCCTTTTCGTAGCCACTTGAAAGTAAAAGAAAGGCAGAATGTGCAGCCTCGCTCGCACAGACACACAGAGAAACACACACTCTTCAATAGCAGTTCAGCACTTTGTAAATACACCTGCTTCAACACAATTATAACGTCACTAAACCAGTTGTGGCTTTTTTAACCTCCACTAACGAAATTGCTCAGAGTGCTGGACTATTTCTTTATTTAAATTCCGTAGACCCTCAAGTTGTGTAAAAGACAACCCCATATCAAAATCCAATTTCCTCAATAATGTGCATCTGTGTAGAGAAACATGCCAGCGTCCTACAGAGCTTCAACTCACTGACAATTTTACCTTCATACTGGCAGGAAGGTTTTGATTCTGTTCCAAAAGGCTTTTCTTTGTGCACTGTAGCCCATGGGTTTGGGATTGCTAACCTAGTCTCGCTACACGAGCTGCTGATATTTGCTGTGGCCCCTTAGAGCAGACTATTGAATCTAATGCTGATGACCTCAGTCCCACTGCCTGCTCTGATACAACAGAGGGATCCATTTTCATTGACAGCACTGCCTGTTTAAATTCACAAACTCACAGTTAAAAGTTGCATTCAAACTAGGGTGGCACGGTGGCACAGTGGTTAGCACTGCTGCCTCACAGCACCAGGGACCCGGGTTTGATTCCTGGCTTGGGTCACTGTCTGTGTGGAGTCTCCACATTCTCCCCATGTCTGTGTGGGTTTTCTCTGTTCTGTTTTCCCCCCACAGTCCAAAGATGTGCGGGTTAGGTGGATTGGCCATGCTAAATTGCCCCTTAGTGTCAGGGGGACTAGCTAGGGTAAATGCATGGGGTTATGAGGATAGGGCCTGGATGGGATTGTGGTCGGTGCAGACTTGATGGGCCGAATGGCCTCCTTCTGCACTGTAGGATTCAATGATTCAAACAAAAAAGCGAGGATCCACTTTTATTATAAAGTGCCATTTGTTGAGGCTTTTTTCCCCTTTATTAAGGGATTGGAGAGACTGTAGTTGAGTTTGAAAGTGCTTATTTCTGCGGAGTGCACATAGTTTGGGTTTATAAACTGCTTAAGTCACATTGCAAAAATTTGTTTTCTGCAGATAACATCTTTAAAATGAGATGGAAGCATTTCAAATAATCAGAAGAGAAATTCTCCCCCACCCCTTCCCCATTTGTAGCTATTGCCTCCTCCCATCCCCTCCTATCATGTCACATTCCACAGCTGACAACCACCGACACCCTCAGTGATTCTACCTGAAGTTCAAACTGAGTCCCATTGTGCCTTTAGCTGCTGATTGGTGATTCAGCCTGGCGGTGAATTGGAATTGGGGCCCATAATTGCTGAGGAAGGGGCTCCTCTCCATTCAGACTAAGTTTCTTACAATTCTGCAATAACAACCCCAGGAACATACAAAGGAACGCACTGTGGAGATTTGATGCTGCTTCAGCGATGTTGTGTCTGTTTCAGTTGGAGTTTCTGAAGTGGATTGCCTGTTTGCCAGCTGTTCAGAGGCTGAGGTTTAATTCTCTCCTTTTCCCCAATGGTGGAGTGTGGCTGTAGCCTTAGTGTTCACTGCAGTAACTGTGTTTGTTACAGGGCTGAATGGAAGATTACAAAGGGGTCTCTCTCAGTCACAGTGAAAGTCTCAGTAGGACATTATAATCCTAGCAATCAGTCCTCCCAATGTTTGCCAATTTTGTTGGCCAAAATGAAATTGTCACATTGAATGAACCTCCTAGGTGTCAATTTTCGCACTGGGGCAAATCCACGGAGTGTACTGGGCAGCCGCTGGTACGGCCAGCTAAAAGGCCACCAGTGATTTTAAGGCTCTGACCTGATTTAACTCAGTAAGAAGTCTCACAACACCAGGTTAAAGTCCAACAGGTTTATTTGGTAGCAAACGCCACTAGCTTTCGGAGCGCTGCTCCTTCGTCAGGTGAGTGGGAGTTCTGTTCACAAACAGGACATATAAAGACACAAACTCAATTGACAAAATAATGAATAATGGTTGGAATGCGAGTCTTTACAGGTAATCAAGTCTTAAAGGTACAGACAATGTGAGTGGAGAGAGCATTAGCACAGGTTAAAGAGATCATCATAGAAATCATAGAAACCCTACAGTGCAGAAGGAGGCCATTCGGCCCATCGAGTCTGCACCGACCACAATCCCACTCAGGCCCTACCCCCACATATTTACCCGCTAATCCCTCTAACCTACGCATCTCAGGACTCTAAGGGGCAATTTTTAACCTGGCCAATCAACCTAAGCCGCACATCTTTGGACTGTGGGAGGAAACCGGAGCACCCGGAGGAAACCCACACAGACACGAGGAGAATGTGCAAACTCCACACAGACAGTGACCCAAGCCGGGAATCGAACCCAGGTCCCTGGAGCTGTGAAGCAGCAGTGCTAACCACTGTGCTACTGTGCCGCCAGACGTGTATTGTCTCCAGACAGGACAGCCAGTGAGACTTTGCAAGTCCAGGCAAGTTGTGGGAGTTACAGATAGTGTGACATGAACCCAAGATCCCGGTTGAGGCCGTCTTCATGTGTGCGGAACCTGGCTATCAGTCTCTGCTCAGCGACTCTGCACTGTCGTGTGTTGTGAAGGCCGCTTTGGAGAATGCTTACCCGAATATCAGAGGCCGAATGCCCGTGACCGCTGAAGTGCTCCTCCAACTGGCTGACACCTCTCAGCAGGTGGGACTTTCGCCCCCGGGGTCCTTAATCCCATGGGGATTGGGCACAGTGCTGGCCTGCTAAGTGCCTGAGTGGCACAAGATGCAACAAGCTTTCTCCAAAGGAGGCAATGTGGGGATCCTCGTCAACTCTCCAGCTGGCTGCTGAAATCCCCTCTTTCTTTGGCTGATTTGGTGTTGAATTCATGCACTCCAGTTTATACTTTAAATCCCTGATTTAACTCAGGCAGGTGAACTCCCCAGGTTGAGACCTCAGGGTCAGTGAGGGATAGTCACCAATAGTGGGCGGATGGGCTCACAGCCACGGAGAGTGAGGGACACAGGACGGCAGTGGCCCTAGTTAGTTTTGAAGTCGTAGCCTGTATGGCATAAAACAGGCCATTCGGCCCAACCAATCCATACTGGTGTTTACGCTTCTCTTCAGCTTCCTCTAATTTTTCTTATTTGAATTGACCAATCACTATGGCATCTCCTGGCTTAACAAAAATAAACCGGCACACCGCTTTGGCAAATCTCTTCAGTTCTATCACCATGGAACCAGTCACATCGGGGCAAACAAACACCAGAGTGAGAACTAATCAGGTTGAAGGATTCTGAATTTAACAGGCAGGACCTTGAGGGAAGTATAAACTGGAGTGGATAAATTCAACACCAAATCAGTCAAAGAAAGAGGGGATCTCAGCAGCCAGCTGGAGAGTTGACGAGGATCCCCACATTGCCTCCTTTGGAGAAAGCTTGTTGCATCTTGTGCCACTCAGGCACTTAGCAGGCCAGCACTGTGCCCAATCCCCACGGGATTAAGGACCTCGGGGGCGAAAATCCCACCTGCTGAGAGGTGTCAGCCAGTTGGAGGCCAGCAGCTCTTCTGTACTCAGGAGCACCCTCAGGGAATCGGTGGCTTCTGTTGGTATGTCACCCAGCCGAGGTCTCGAATCGAGGAGGGAGCAAGGCAGAGGGTGAGTGATGGTGGGAAGGGGGGTCACAGGATTGTGGTTGAGGGCGGGGGAGGGGGGGTGGCAGCAAGGGCAGGGGATGGCTTTTAGTGAGCCCCTTCTTCCTGATGCTGTCCGAGACTGGTTCACTCTTAGACTAGCCGGGACAGGTCCACACTCCAGATTGTCCCACATTGGCCCACACCCTAGACTGTCTGAGACTGACCCACCTCCTAGACCATCCCAGACTGACCCACACCCTGGACTGTCTGAGACTGGCCCACACCCCAGACCATCCCAGACTGGCCCACACCCCAGACTGTCGGTGACTGACCTACACCCCAGACTGGCCCACACTCCAGACTATTTGAGACTGACCCACACCCCAGACAGTCCCAGAATGGCCCACATTCCAGACTGTCCCAGACTGGCCCACACCCCAGACTGTCCCAGATTGACCCACACTCCAGACTGTCCCAGAATGGCCCACATTCCAGACTGTCCCAGACTGGCCCACACAACGGACTGCCCAAGACTGGCCCACATCCCAGACTGTCCCTGACTGGCCCACACTCCAGACTGCCTGAGACTCCCTCATATCCCAGGCTGATCCAAAATTTACTCAATCCCCAGATATTCCTGAGTGTACCCCATACTCAGGTCTGCCCGAGACTCCCTCATACCCCAGACCTGCCTCAGACTGGTTCTCACTGGCCTCTCTGCCAGAGACTCTCTTGCAGTTGAGATATACCTAAGACTCCTTTATACTCCAAACCTGTCGTGAACCTCTCTGTAGCGTAGACTTGCCTGA
This sequence comes from Mustelus asterias, assembly GCF_964213995.1. Classification (NCBI taxonomy): domain Eukaryota; kingdom Metazoa; phylum Chordata; class Chondrichthyes; order Carcharhiniformes; family Triakidae; genus Mustelus; species Mustelus asterias. The sequence goes on along the minus strand of NC_135807.1, from coordinate 96,570,916 downwards.
GACTGCCTAGATTTGACTGACTGTGGCTTGTGCCAACCCAGGGCCCATTAGTGCTCCTACCTATGATGGAGTCTGCTGCCATTGTCTAACCTTCATTCAGTGGATGCTGGGACAATGGGAATGAGCTAGTCTGGACATCCGTTATCATAAAGCTCAGCTGCAATGTTGGGTCTATAAATCAGCTGCCTCTTATACATTCTAACCAATCGTTTCATGATTGGACCAGGATGGCTACCATCAAAGTATCTTGCGGGGAGAAAGGGTGTTGATGGGCAAATGGGTGTCCTGACAATGTAGATTGGGAATCCCAAACAGACTAGTAACCTGGATTATTGTTGAGGAACTCTCCATACTTGTCTCTGGTGAACCTGGGCTGTGCTTGGTTTAGCGGGCAGCTGCTCCTGTGCCACCTGTCTTTGCTGCCCTGCCAAGTTGCACGTTCCCACATTTGAGTGCGGTATTCCCACTTACGGCTCTTTGGATGGGGAATTCATCACTGTACTGCCAAGAGCAGCACATTTGAAATGCATCTCTGCACCAAGAAAAATAATGTAATATAATGTGGTTAGACCTGTTAAAGTGGCTGAAAAGTCCTGATGGCTTTTACATGTCATGTTAAATTATTCAGGTTGTGCAACAAGGCCACAATCTTACAGCAGAGTAGTGAGATGCAGAATAGTGTCAGGGTGACCTCGGTTACCATGTCCTTATGGGGCTGAGTTTCGTGTAAATACCTGTTTAGTGCTTTTGAATAATAATCTTGGGAATGTTTGGCAAAGCCAGCATTTATTATTCATTTGAAGGTATTGGTAGGCTTTCTTCCTCAACTGTTCCGGTCCATCTCGTGAGTCTTTATTCTTTGTAGTGCTTTGCTTACAACTGAACAGATTACTGGGTCATACCAGAGGGAAGTTCCACGTTAGTGTGAAACTGGAGTTAGATATAGACCTGAATTGGGTAAGGAGAGCAAGCCCCACGAGCTTTGCAAAAGCCTGCTTTTCACCGCAGTGTAAATGAAGCGAGAGTTATAAAAGAAGTTACATTTTTACACAGGGATTGGTAACAACCTGGAACTAGCTGCCCACACATGTTGGAAGCAAAAACAATGAGTGATATCCAAAGGAAATTGGATAAAGCTGCAGGGATACGGGGACTGATCAGGGGAGTGGAACAGACTGGATTGTCCACGATGAGCTGGCATGGACTCGACGGGCCGAGTGGCCTCCTCCTGTGCCGTAAATGAGTCTTTGGGCTGAATTTTCATCTCCTGGCTCTAAGTAAACCCCAGGTCTGGAGGGCCAGAGTGCAGCAGTGCCGGGCCACAGATTCGAATTTCCCTGATGATTCCCGCCGCCTATCATTTTCATCAGGCCAAGTAGCAAGGCAGCTCGAGATCCCACATTCACTTCAGTAAAGTAAAGGTTATTTATTAGTCACAAGTAAGCTTTCATTAACATTGTGAAAGAAATTGTTCACATTTACGTTTGTGCTGGAGATTAAGGGGGCGATTCTCCTAGCCCGCTGCGCTTCAAGCAGAGGCCGTGTAGTGGGCTTCCCGTTGGACATCACGGCCTTCGCGTGTGTCTCCGGCTGCCGGATTTCCGGCACCATCAGCTCCGCATCAGAAATCGGCATGGAGCTGCATAAATTATTATAATGCTCATTTTAATGTGATTAGCGGGCCCGGGACTGAAGTCTCCGGGCCCACTAGCCTCTTCCCCCCTCCCGCCCCTCCCCCCCCCCCTTCCCCAGCGGGGTTTACAATAGCTCCCCACTTGCAAGGAGCTGTTGGCCCAACCCCGTTGGAGTGAAATGGGCGGCAATCGAGGCTCCCCAGAGGGCCAGGGTCAGTGGGTGCCCCCCGGGCATTGTCAGCTTGGCGGTGTCAGCCTGGCCCCGGGCACTGCCCAAGGAGCAAAGTGGCAATGCCCAGGGGGCAGTTAGGCACTGCCAACTGGATATCGGGTAGTACCAAGGGGGCAGGGCCTAAAGGGGCAGGGCCTCTGGTGGGGGTTAGATCAGTGGGGGTGGGGGGATCCCGCTGCCACTCTGCACTCAGCGGTGACAGAGGGAGGGAGGCCAGCGATCGGCTGACCAGGGTCGGCCTGCCAGGGGGGCTTGGGGCTGCCAGTGGGGGAGGAGGGGAAATCGGGAGATCGGGACTGCCGGGGGGATGGGTACCGAGGTGGCGCCGGGGGTTCGGGGCAGGCCCAGGCACATCCAGGAGCCCAGCGATCGGCAGGTAGGGCCAGCGATGGGGGATTGCTATGCTGGCCAGCGATTGGGAGCTCGGCAGTGCGGGATCACTGCGCATGCACCAATCTCAGTGCTAACAGATCGGCACATGCGCAGTGGCCTGCTCAGCGCTATGCTGTTGGCCTCTCCAGCAGGAACAAGCCCTGCCCACAGCTTTGTAATGAGATTTATCCGAAGCCTCTCTGCAGTGCACAGAGTGTGGGAAATTCATTCATGAAAATCCCGTTGAAAAAACCAGTGGGAGTTACTCCAGTTTTTATGCAAATTTGACATTTAGAATTTTTTGGGAAAATCGCACTCTAAATTTCTCTGTCTTCGGTAGTTTAGTGTCGGCAAGTGGGTCCCTGAAACCTGTGGGATCTCCACTCGGTAAGGGAGTGCTTGAACCTTGGGATGTCAGTTCTGGAATCAAGAACCTTTTGATAGGGCGGTTTAAAAGCTCTTGCCAGCTTCAATTGTCAGAATGCTTTTTTAAAAATCAAGATTTTTCATTTTTTACAAATAACGCAATAAACTGTCAAAGATTAGCACAGTATGGCCTAAAAGTTTTCAAACAATTGCATGTAAGAAGAAAAATATTACCAATGCAGTTGGTTCGAATATTCATTGTAACCAGCACTTCCCATCACATAAGTAATGTGGGCGGCACGTTGGCACAGTGATTAGCACTGCTGCCTCACAGTGCCAGGGACACAAGTTTGATCCCCGGCTTGGGTGACTGTCTGTGTAGAGTCTGCACATTCTCCCCGTGTCTGTGTGGGTTTACTCCGGGTGCTCCAGTTTCCTCCCACAGTCTAAAGATGTGCGGGTTACGTGGATTGGCCATGATAAATTGCCCCTTAGTGTCAGGGGAACTAGCTAGGGTCATGTGGATAGGGGCTGGGTGGGATTGTGCAGACTTGATGAACCGAATGGCCTCCTTCTGCACTGTAGGATTCTATGAATAATGGAAAGATATATTGAAGGATGGGGGATATCAGGATAACAGGATGCAGCCTGGTTGGCTCAGCGGTGTACAACCAAGCTCACAGGACAACGGCGACAGAGCCACAGAACTTATGGAAAGCAAATCTTTAAAGTAGCTACTGCCATTACTCACTAAACCACACAAAATGCAGGATATTAGCACAGGTAAAATGGCGGTTAAACTGCCAAAGATTTTCAGCCCACACTTGGGTGTGCACCAAAGGATGCTTCCCCCATCCCCAGCCACCTTGGAGGGGGTAATGATACAATGCAACGTCTTTTCCCAGGATTTATGGTCAGGCTCTACCATAACAGGAGTTAAGTAAGGATTCTATAACCCCAAAACAACTGAAGTACAAGAGATGCACAAGTCCATGAGTTCTAAGGGGGATTTCCCTCACCTGCTGTGAGGACTTGTAGGACCCTACCCACGGCCTCCATATCAAACCACTTGCCCACCTCCCTGCAGTGGCGCCACTCATTTTAACCATAATTGTAATGAAGGATATCAGGTGAAAATGTCCACCAGTATATCTGCCAGGATTATAAAACGAGAAGACGGATAAAAATCGCACATCACTGTCACCATACAACCTACACAGCACACTCCCAGAAACCAGAAGTACCATTGCGGGATGCATTCCACTAGGGATAAATGCATGTCCCTGGATTCACCAAGATATCGAAATAACAGGATAACAAGCGGAAATTCGCCACCATGCTGACTTACAGGATTGTCCCTATCAATGTAATAAATCATGTTACAGAATCAATTAAGTGATGAAATTCCAGGGGATAAGGATAAATGGATGTCCTTGGACTTACGAGGATATCAGGATAACAAGATAACAAGCGAAAATTCGCTACCATGCTCACTCACATGATTGTCACTATCAATGTAATAAATCACGTAACAGGATGAATTAAGAGATAAAATTACAGGGATACATTCCAGGATTAACAAGGATTAACAAAGAGCTGCAGAGTATGACCCTAAACAGGAAAATCAGCAAAATTCACCTTCGAGCTCAGTTACAGATTGCCTCCATCAATTTGAAAAAAAAGCACAGTACAGGATCAACACAAGGATATAATTACAGGGGTACAGTTCAGGATTAGCCTGATTTTCACAGTGTAACAGCATAACAGGCGGCAAATGCCTTTGTGCTTATATATCATTCACTCTTGTTAGGATAAAAGGCAATATCACTAAATCAGCAGCATAATCACAAGAGAACAAAATTCAGGATTAATGATGAACTGCCGGATAATATAACCATTCACAGAGCTTGAAAAGGCCAAAGCCATGACAGGATCATCTAGCAACCTCCTGGATCCATCCAGAGTTTCACCGAAGCCTTTGCACCTCCTCCATACTGAAATCCCAAAGCCCCAGTAAAGGGAAACTTAGGCCCCAGTGGGTGGTGAAGACCAGTCGCGTCCAGCTGCCTTCAGCCCTTCTCGATGAACACTGAGGACAAGACAATGTAAGACCAATGGGCGGAATCTTTGCCTGACCCCAGGCCTCGAAGACCGGATACAATGTGCTGCATCAAACTCCAAACACCCAGCCTTCAGATCGAGATTGTGAAAGCATGGCAGCCAGTTCTCAAATTCAGCCAGGGAATTCATCGCAGCACCCCTCAGGAGACCGGATGCACGGATACTCCTTCTCCAGCTCCATCTACCCGAATCAACCAGGATACCAGTCAGTGGGATTCCCAAGGGCCCTCACCGAGGAAACTGCCCTCTCCATCGGCAGGCTTTTCTTCTCTGCTTCATCCATTCTCTTCGTGACATCTCGTAGTTCATCAATATGAGTGCCAACAGTCTGTGCTGGTGAGTTGACACTGTCATCCACAACTTCACTCACAATGGCAACCATCATCCCAATGTCTACGGCACCACCGAAGCGTAGACCTGCTCCCCAGCGAAACTGCCACTGCAAACTGGGTCCCACCCCAACATCTCCCACCACCTCAATCAAACAAGGATTTTCTTGACTTAATCCGGCTCCCTGTCACCAAAATTTAGCCAGGATCTTCCAGGAACATAGCACGGAGTATAAATATCCAGATCAAATAATTATGGGTTGTGCATCAGAATTAATAAGAGATGAGTAGCACCAGAGCTCATGAAAACACAGCTGCTCCCATGCTTACATTACGTGACCTCCATAATGTCGTTATGATGATTGAGGTATTTTTTATGCAGTGTTTGATTTTCACATTGATTTAATGTCCTGACATCTGTTGTGCCTTTGAAGCACTCTTCCATTACCTACTCAGTACAGGCCCAGTGAACCATACAATAATACTGCATCCTTGTAACATTCATGAATTTCAAAAATCATTCAGACATTCCCTTAAAAAAATCCTTGCCCAAATAAACACACAGACATTGGAAAACGACATCAAAGAAAGATCGAGTCATTACAAAGTAATAAAGCTGTCTAATGGAAAATCAAAAAGATTATAAGATCGTAAGAAATAGGAACAGGGTCGGTTATTTGGCCATCAAGCCTGCTCCAGCATTCAATAAAAACATGGCTGCTTGAACTGTGGCCTTGACTCCAATTTCCTGCCTGCCCCCATAACACCTCCCTCAATGTAGATCAAAACTCTGTCTAACTCAGCTTTGAATATTTTCAATAAGCTTCCACTGCTGTCTGTTGAAAGAATTCCAAAGACGAACAACCCACTGAGAGTAAAGAATCCTTATTTATCTTAAATGGGTGACCCTTTGTTTTTAAACTTAGTTCCAGATTCTTTTACTCGAGGAAACATTCACTCAGTATCTATCTCGGCACGGTAGCACAGTGGTTAGCACTGCTGCTTCACAGCTCCAGGGACCCGGGTTCGATTCCCGGCTCCGGTCACTGTCTGTGTGGAGTTTGCACATTCTCCTCGTGTCTGCGTGGGTTTCCTCCGGGTGCTCCGGTTTCCTCCCACAGTCCAAAGATGTGCGGGTTAGGTTGATTGGCCAGGTTAAAAATTGCCCCTTAGAGTCCTGAGATGCGTAGGTTAGAGGGATTAGCGGATAAAATATGTGGGGGTAGGGTCTGGGTGGGATTGTGGTCGGTGCAGACTCGATGGGCCGAATGGCCTCCTTCTGCACTGTAGGGATTCTATGATTCTATCTCGTCAAGCCCCCTCAGAATCAGACATGTTTCAATAAGAACCTTTCATTCTTCTAGTCTCCAACAAGTATAGGCCTAACCTGTTTAACCTTTCCTCATAAAACAATTCTTTCATCCCAGGACGATGACTCGGTCACAGGGACTTAAGTTTAAGTTTAAACTTAAGTTCCGAACTTCAGAATGCAAACATCTAGCGAACCTGGAAGAGGTCTTAGGCTGATTCTTGGAAGCCAGGGTATGCCTGAAAAGGGAAAACTGTGTATTCCAAGCAAGTGCCATGACCTATTTGGGTTATCGGTTGTATGGCAAGGGCCTTCATCCGGTGGAGGACAAGGTGAGGGCCATTAGGAGGCACCAACTCCAAGGGACCCTATGGAATTGAAATCCTTCCTAGGATTAGTGAATGATTATGGGAAGTTCATTCTGAATTTAGCTTCTTTACTGACCCCCTTAGCATACCCCACTACAGAAACATTAAAGGTGGTCTGGGAGAATGCCACAGCTGGAAGCTTTCAGCAGCTTTAAACATAAACTTTTCTCCTCTAATTTATTGGTCAATTTTGACCCCAAAGAGGACCTTATCTTGACATGCGATGCCTCTCCTTACAGAGCTGGGGCAGTACTGGCACATCCCTGGAGAGTTGGAACCGAGAAGCCAATTGCGTAACCATCTAGGAACCTCTAGGATGCTGAGCGGGGGTATTCCCAGATCGAGAAAGAAGGGTTGGTAGTTGTCTTCAGCATTAAAAAATTCCATCGATATGTCTCCAGTAGATGCTTCATCATAGTGACTGATCATAAACCATTGCTGGGACTTTTAAAGAAGACAGGGCAATACTCCCAATTACCTCCACCTGGAGGGCCTTGTTACTGGCAGCTTACAAATACTTCCTAGCGCACTGCTCTGGGGCCCGGATGGCTAACGCCAATACACTGAGTCATCTGCTGTTGCCCAAAAGCCCGGCATTGCTACCAGCTGTGGAAGAGGTTGTGAGGAACCTCAAAATTGTTTACACGCCTTGCCGATGTCTGTGACGTAAGTTAAGACCTCGATGCAAAAGGGACCAGTCCTGTCTAAATTAAAAAACATATGGGGGAATTCAGAGGACAGCTCTCCGTGTAATGAAACACTACTGGATGAAGAAAGACGAGCTCAGCGTTGAGGATGGCATCATCCTCTGGGATTCCCACGTAGTTGTCCCTCACCCAGGGTATGTTAAAAACTAATGGAATTACATCACAGCCACCCTGGGATTTTGAAGATGAAAATGCTAGCCAGGAACTATGTTTGGTTGCCCGGTCTTGCTACAGACATTACCAACTTGGTCAGACAGTGTGAGTCGTGCCAAGAGAATCAATCCCCCCCCCCCCCCCCGCCCCCTGCCCCCAGCCTCTCTACATCCATGGGAGTGACCTGGTAGGCGCTGGGTGTGAATACATGTAGACTTCGCCGGGCCTTTATTGGGCTCCATGTTCTTAATTATGGTCAACTCGCACTCTAAATGATTGGCGCTACATCACATTGGTTCCACCACTTCCGATGCTACCATTGTGGAACTACGATAAAGTTTCTGCACATCGGATACCCTGAAGTCCTGGTCTCTGCAAATGGCCTTTACTAGCACTGAATTTCAGACCTTCCTACTTTCCAACAGAATCAAAGACATCAGGATAGCACCCTGTCACCCATCAGCGAATGGGTTGGCTGTGCGAGTGGTGCAGACTTTTAAGCTAAGCATGAAGAAGCCACCTACAGTGCCCGTAAAGACCAAACTGGCTTTATTCAACTACAGGACTACCCCTCACACAATGACAGGAATTGCCCTACCGAATTGTTAATGGGACGGAAGCTTCAGACAAGATTAAGCCCACTGTTCCCAAACTTGGTGGGGAGGGTGGAGTCCCAGCAAGAAAATCAAAAGAAGAACTATGAATCTGTAAGGACAGGAAGAACATTTAAAACTGGTGACCTAGTCCACGTGAGGAACTTCAGTTGGGTCCCTGGGATCATGATGGAGAAAAGAAAAACTTATAAGGTCCAAGTGCAGGGCAAAATTGTCAGGAACTATCCAGACCATCTCAGGAGTAGGGAGCCTGTGCCAATGCCAGCCTCATTACCTGCCATGGGGATGGCCACTGCCAGCTTCATGCCACGACTAGAAGTCAACCCTATGCCTTTCCCTCTGGGTGATGAGGACACGGATTCCAACATGGAAGCGGAGAAGACTGGCGCATCAACAGAAGCAAGACCTCAGAAGGAACCAATGTCAGCGGCTTTACGTCACTCTGCTCAGAAGCGAAGGGTCTCCAATCCGTTTCACATCCCCTGATCCGGTCCTGCTTCCAATCAGCAACAAGCGGCAGAAAAGGCCCTCTCATGACAGAGGTGTTGGGGAAGAAACAGTCTTCGGAGGGGGAGGGATGTGATGATGGCCACGGGGGATCGTTATTAGATCTCCCCATAAGCCTCGTAGAATACAAACTCCCCTATTAGGCAAGTGGAGGCTTACCCAGTAGGGAAGGAGCAGTGGGGGTTTAAAACCAGCTGGCTCTGCACAGGCCGGCAGTCAATAGATTCGGGACTGACCTGCATTCTGTAGTCATTGAACGGCACTTTGAGCACATTGTAACTAAAGGGTAGACAAGTCTCCTGGTCCTGATGGAATGCACCCCAGGGTACTAAAAGAGATGGCGGAGAAATAGCAAATGCACTAGTGGTCATTTACCAAAATTCGCTGGATTCTGGGGTGATTCCCGCAGATTGGAAAACAGCAAATGTGACGCCACTGTTTAAAAAAGGAGGAAGACAAAAGGCAGGTAGCTATAGGCCGGTTAATTTAACTTCTGTATTAGGGAAAATGCTTGAATCTATCATCAAGGACAAAATAGCGAGACGTCTGGATATAAATTGTCCCATTGGTAAGACGCAGCATGGGTTCATGAAGAGCAGGTCATGCTTGACTAATTTGGTGGAATTCTTTGAGAACATTACATGTGCAGTGGACAATGGGGAACCTGTGGATGTGGTGTATCTGGATTTCCAGAAGGCATTTGACAAGGTGCCGCACCAAAGACTGCTACATAAGATAAAGGTGCACGGTGTTGCAGGTAATGTATTAACATGGATAGAGGATTAGTTAACGAACAGAAAGTAAAGAGTGGGGGTAAATGGGTGTTTTTCTGGTTGGCGATCACTGACTAGTGGTGTGCCTCAGGGATCAGTGTTGGGACCACAATTGTTTACGATTTACATAGATGATTTGGAGTTGGGGACCAAGTGTAGTGTGTCACAATTCGCAGATGACACTAAGATGGGTGGGAGAGCAAAGTGTGCAGAGGATGCTGAAAGTCTGCAAAGGGATATAGATAATCTAAGTGAGTGGGCGAGGGTCTGGCAGATGGAGTACAATGTTGGTAAATGTGAGGTCATCCATTTTGGTAGGAATAACAGCAAAATGGACTATTACTTAAATGGTAAAAAATTGCAGCATGCTGCTGTGCAGAGGGACCTGGGTGTCCTTGTGAAGGAATCTCAAGGAGTTGGTTTGCAGGTGCAGCAGGTAATTGAGGCGGCAAATGGAATTTTGTCCTTCATTGCTAGAGGAATGGAGTTTAAAAACAGCGAGATTATGTTGCAGCTGTATAAGGTGCTGGTGAGGCCACACCTGGAGTACTGTGTACAGTTTTGGTCTCCTTACTTGAGAAAGGATATACTGGCACTGGAGGAGGTGCAGAGGAGATTCACTAGGTTGATTCCAGAGTTGAGAGGGTTGGCTTATGAGGAGAGACTGAGTAGACTGGGGCTATACTCATTGGAATTCAGAAGAATGAGGGGAGATCTTATAGAAACATATAAGATTATGAAGGCAATAGATAAGATAGAAGCAGGGAAGTTGTTTCCACTGGCAGGTGAAACTAGAACTAGGGGGCATAGCCTCAAAATAAGGGGAGCAGATTTAGGACTGAGTTGAGGAGGAACTTCTTCACACAAAGGGTTGTGAATGTGTGGAATTCCCTGCCCAGTGAAGCAGTTGAGGCTACCTCATTGAATGTTTTTAAGGCAAGGATAGATAAATTTTTGAACAGTAAAGGAATTAAGGGCTATGGTGAGCAGGCGGGTAAGTGGAGCTGAGTCCACAAAAAGATCAGTCATGATTTTATTGAATGGCGGAGCAGGCTCGAGGGGCCAGATGGCCTACTCCTGCTCCTAGTTCTTATGTTCTTATGTAATGGTGATGAAGGTTAGCCTTGGTAGGATTATTGCACCTGCAATAGGCAATTTCTCATCTAGAATCACTTCACCTGTCTTCAAGCTACTTTTCAAACCCACCCGACAGAATTGAATTTTCTTTGCTTCTCCTTGAATTCCACTTATCAAAACTTCTTCTTGCAAAATTGTCTCTGGACAACAAAAATCCCTGTCCCATAACATTAAGGATTGACTCGCTCCAATATTTCAAGATTGAATATCTTTGCCACTCCCATCTTGTACACCTGAAAAGACTCTCTGATAATTGTTTGGCTGTTCCCTCCAGTGGGATCTCCAGTCCCACTGACTGTGCTAGAAAAACAGGTTTGCCATATAAGCCTCAGCACAATGACTTTGTGTAGCCAACCTAATTACAATAAAAACATCTAAACCTTTGTGCATTCCTTCCACCCTCAGCACCTTCATTCTTAGTTTGAGGTGAAATCTCCTTCGAATCTGCCGCTGTCCCTTCTCTTCCTTGACTGTGTACCCTCTTCTCACTTTCTCGTTTCTATCCTTCTTAGGTTTAATAGGGTACCAAAAGAAATGTTTTGGTCTCTGGACCAGCTCATAATCATCTGCTAACACTGCTGCCTTCCTAGCAGTTTTAACCCTTTGTTCTTCGACGTGAGTTCTGATCACTGAAGGTAGTGAATCTTTAATTTCTTCTAAAATAATTACTTCTCTAAGGGCTTCATAGGTTCCCTTTATTTTAAATGCTCTTGTCCACCTGTCAAAATTACTGAATTTGACTTTCATATTCAATGTAAGAATTTGCAGGCTATTTTCATACCTTCTCAGAAGACTAAGGAAATTTGGCATGTCAGCTACGACTCTCACCAACTTTTACAGATGCACCATAGAAAGCATTCTTTCTGGTCGTATCACGGCTTGGTATGGCTCCTGCTCTGTCCAAGATCGCAAGAAACTACAAAAGGTCGCGAATGTAACCCAATACATCACGCAAACCAGTCTCCATCCATTGACTCTGTCTACACTTCCCGGTGCCTATGCAAAGCAGCCAGCATAATTATGGACCCCACGCACCCCAGATATTCTTTCTTCCATCTTCTTCCATCGGGAAAAAGATACAAAATTCTGAGGTCACGTACCAACCGACACAAGAACAACTTCCCCGCTGCCATCAGACTTTTGAATGGACCTACCTTGCATTAAGTTGATCTTTCTCTACACCCTAGCTATAACTAACGCTACATCCTGCACTTTCTTATTTCCTTCTCTATGAATAGTATGCTTTGTCTGTATAGCATGCAAGAAACAATACTTTTCACTGTATGCTAATACGTGTGACAATAATAAATCAAATCAAATCAAAATGTTGAAGTTTCTGTCTGTATGCCTCTGACACTAACTCTTATGCACTAAGGATAGCTTTCTTTACTGCATCATATTCACCCGATAGTTCTTCTGAGAGAGATGCATTTCCCTCATTAGCTCTACCTATTAATCTACTCTGTCATAGTAATGCCAAGATTTCTGTTGGCCACCTCATCTGTTTAGCTATTTTCTCGAATTAATTAAAGTATGTTTCCACATCTTTTCCTTTAAACTTGGAAGAGCTTGCACAAATTTACACATCTCCCACTGGGTTCTAATCTGGAAATAAATCCCTCCTCATCACCTTCGGCTGTCTCTTTTTTTTTAACTGCCAGCTTTTTAAGTTGGAATTCTGTCACTTTCTTTTTCTCTTTTCTCTTTTCTAACTTTGCCATTTCCAATTCCCTTGCCTGCCTTCTTTCACCCTTGCTTTTCTTCTAGTTCTCTTTGAAACACTCTCTTTTTCACTTTCCGCCCTCCTTTTTTTTCTTCTCTTTCTCTTCTCTTTCCAATTCAGTGACTCCCCCTTTGAGAGCTTGCACTGTCAGGTATGCCTTCCAATCTTAACTGTTATGCTATATTTTCAATTATGTCTGTCTTCCTTACCGCTGCAAGTAATCCTAATTGCAATTTATCTGCCAATTATATTAACTTAACCTTCATTACCTTTTTCAAACTCTTCAAAGTTATATTTTTCACACCCAAACAAGTCTTAGCAATTGCCAAAGCTATTTTGCAGTCTCCCACTTTAAATCTCCAATCCCACTCCTGCTACAGTATTCGCCTTACCATTATTTCCCTTAAATTCACCAATTCCAAGCCAAGCATGGAATTATTCTCTTAATATCCCGATTGAACCCCCAATTTTGTTAAAGACACAGCTGATGGTAAATGCCGAGCTGTTCAAATCCCAGAAGGGAAACTTTAAAAAAACTGCCCTCGCCTTTATGTTTGCAATTTGTATAGTATGAGGAAAGGTTTTGAAACCCAGAAATGATGTCCTTGACAACTTGTGATGATTTTATAGTAAAGTAAATGTTTAATGAGAAATAGGAAATAAAATAAAATATAATAGAATTACACTTAAATAAGACAATGGCTTTACACAGTACCAACACTTTTAAACAGTTCCAAACAATCTTAATTTACTTACATTCAGAGCTACTCTTTCCCATCTGTTCAGCAACACCTTATAGATTTTAAGATCTATAAAAGTCCAGTAACTTTTACCACACAGTGCCTTTCATTTCTGTTGGGAATCCCCTCTGAGGTTAAAGGCAGTTGGCCTTTCAGAATTGGCTTTGTTCACTTGCTGGGAGTTTGACCAGCAATTCCTGCTGTCTGCTGAAATCTAAAACAGCTCCTTTCATAGGTTTCAGTATCTCCTTAAATATGTTATTTCCCTTTGATCTCATTATTGTCTCACCAGTCTCTTTAGAAGTGCTCTCCCTGGAATTGATTAACTTAATCTCTATCCCTTAGTTTTTAGGATTTAAAAGCTCAGTCTGTCCATACTTCACCTATGACACCTTTCTTTCACACCTTACATATCCTCTCCTTTGAATCACAAGAAACTATTCAAATCTGTTTTGTAACCATGTTCTGTTACCATCCTTATAAAATTAACTCAGGTAAACATCGGTTTGAGGTCTTGCTTGGGCTATTACCATATCAAACACCCAGTTTAGATTCACACAGTCACACTGCCCCTGCTTTAATTTCCACTCATATTCTGCAACAGTTCAAAAAGATGACTAGTATATTACCAACAGAAAGCTATAACATTTTCTTTGGTTTTCCTGAAAGCTTTCTTGACAATAGTAAATATTTGAAGCCCCAATTGATTGATCCCTGTGGCACTCGACGAGTCATGATGTGGAGATGCCAGCATTGGACTGGGGTAAACACAGTAAGAAGTCTAACAACACCAGGTTAAAGTCCAACAGGTTTATTTGGTAGCAAAAGCCACTAGCTTTCGGAACAGGCTGTCCCTTCATCAGGTGAGTGGAACATTACTACTTCCACCCACCTGATGAAGGGACAGCCTGTTCCGAAAGCTAGTGGCTTTTGCTACCAAATAAACCTGTTGGACTTTAACCTGGTGTTGTTAGACTTCTTACTTGACGAGTAACAGTTAGCCAACCTGAAAACTATTCCATTTACCCAGAGCCTGTTTCCTGTAGGTAGCCAATCCTCTATCCATACAAATACGTCCTCCTCAACATCGTGAGCCCATATCTTGTGCAGTGCTCTTTCATGTGAAAGTTTATTGAATGCCTTTTAGAAATCTTAATATGCTATACCTAATGCTTTCCCTTTATCCAGCCTGCTTGTTACATCCTCATAAAACTCTAATAAATTTGACAAACATGATTTCCCTTTCACAAAACCATGTTGAGTCTGCCTGTTAGCGTAGTGAGTTTCTAAATGTCCTACCAACTCTATAATAACAGCTTTTAGCATTTCCCCAATGACAGCGTTAGACTAACTGACCTATGATTTCCTGCTTTCTATCTCCGTCTCTGGGACAGGAAATTAGGGAATTTTGGAAGAATACAACCAATGTATCCATTATCTTTGAACCCCTTCCTTTAAGAACCCCAGAATGCAACCCATTAGATCCAGGGGACATGTCAGCTTTTAATCTAATTTGTTTTCCTAGTACTTTTTCTCTCGTGATTATGATTGTTTTAAGTTCCTCCCTTTTGCCCCTTTCTTTTTGAGTATTCTTGGGTTGCTTTTTGCATCTTCTACTATGAAAACAGATACAACATACTCCTTCACAGTCTCTTCCATTTCCTTGTTTCCCATTATTAATTCCCCAGTCTCACTCTTGAAGGGACTAACCCTCACTTTTGCTACTCTTTTCCTTTTCATTTACTCGTAGAAGCTTTTACCACCTGTTTTTATGTGTCTTGCTAGATTTCTCTCGTACTCTAGATTCTCCCTCTTTACGTTTTTTAGTTATTCTTTGCTGGTTTCTAAAGTTTTCCCAATCTTCTAGAATGCTACTGATCTCTGCAACGTTGTACCTTAAAAAAAGGCAATGCCCCCATTGAAGGAACATTTAATCTTGTCCAAATAAACACACAATTAAAAACCACTTCAAACAAAGATCAAGTTATTACAAAGTAATAAAGCTAATAATCAAACAAAGCTAGCGCTCCCCTTTTACAACAGAATAAACAAACACCTGCCAGACAGAGTCCATTTGTCATTCTTGGAACTTAACCATGCATTTATGATAATATCCTTTGTCAAAAATGATGTCTGGTCATCTACTCAACCTGCTTCTGTTGCAGTTGCCGATGGCCTAATTGTAAATGCTTGGCTGAGCATAGAGGGCCATGTGAGATATGAGGGTGTTTTTTATTCTTGCATGAGATGTGGGTGCTGCAGCAAGGTCAACATTTGTTGCCCATCCCTAATTACCCTTCAAATGAATGGCTTGCTCGGCTTTCAGAGAGCAGTTAAGAGTCAACCACATTACTGTTGATCTGGAGTTGCGTGTAAACCAGATCAGGTAAGGATGGCAGATTTCCTTCCCTAAGGGACATTAATGAGCCACATGGATTTTTATAATGATTGGTGATAGTTTCATGATTGCCATTACTGAGACTAGCTTTATAGTCCAAATTTATTAATTTAATCTCAATTCCACCAGCTGCCATAGTGGAATTTGAACCCAGAGTATTAGCTTGGGCCTCTGGATTACTAGTTCTGTGACATTAACATTGCTCCACTGAGAGTTGGAGAGCCTAGCAACTGTGAATTAGACTGGACCAGTGTCCCAGTAAGCGAAGGCAGGTGATCTAATCTTTCTGCCTCACTATCCACCAGCCATGGGCCTGTCTTAGGAGGCAAGGCGGCAGTCTGAAGACAATTGTCCGGCCTGATGAGTTTTGTACAAAACAGCATTCCACTACAATATAAATGCATCACAAGATGTACAAAGGAGGAATTTGTATTTATATAGTCATCTCTTGCAGCCAGAGAATGCCCCAAAACATTTCACAGCCAATGAACACCTGAACTATCGTCATTTATTGTAATGTTGGAAGGCACCAAGGTTAGTTTGCAGGTTGAAGATCTCCATTTGGTAATGACATAGTGACAGGTAATCTGTTTTAGTGATGTTGTTTGGGGAGTTGGTTTAGTCCAGTTGGCTGGACGGCTGGTTCATGATGCAGGGCGATGCCAACAGCATGGGTTCAATTCCTGTACTGGCTGAGGATATTCATAAAGGCCCTGTGTTCCCAAACTTGCCTGAGGTGTGGTGATCCTCAAGTTAAATCACCACCAGTCAGCTCTCCTCCTCAAACAGGAAAGCAACCTATGGTTATCTGGTACTACTGCAGCTTTACAAGATAACTATTGCCCAGTACAATTCTCCAAAACCAGAACATTGTGTCTTTTACATCCACCTGAGAGATCAGACAGGGTTTCAGTTTAACATCAGATCCAAAAGGTGACATTTATGACAGTGCAGCACTCCCTCAGACTCTCTCAGACAATATGCGGGACCTGAACCCATAACTTTCTGTAGCGAGTGTGTTATCATTGAATTGCAGAATATATCTGAACATACGAGTGTCTTTACTGAGTCAGTAAGATATTTGAGATGAAGGTTTAACTGTTGTGGGAGGTTTCCTCTGATGGAGAAATCCAGCACGAGGGGGCATGGCTTTAAATTGAGGGGGGGTAGTTATAGAACCGATGTCAGGGGTAGGTTCTTTACCCAGAGGGTGGTGAGGGATTGGAATGCCCTGCCAGCATCAGTAGTAAAT
This sequence comes from Mustelus asterias, assembly GCF_964213995.1. NCBI lineage: Eukaryota > Metazoa > Chordata > Chondrichthyes > Carcharhiniformes > Triakidae > Mustelus > Mustelus asterias. Next base: position 96,554,181 of record NC_135807.1, on the reverse strand, counting down.
GCGCCTAGTTTGGGGGCGTTTAAGAGATCCGTAGATAGGTTCATGGACGAAAAGAAATTGGTTTAGGTTGGAGGGTCACAGTTTTTTTTTTTAACTGGTCGGTGCAACATCGTGGGCCGAAGGGCCTGTTCTGCGCTGTAATGTTCTATGTTCTATGTTTATTGTCATGGTTTATCCTTGATGTTTGTGCGTTTCACCTTCCTGATAAAAAGAACAATGAACAAAAAACAGTACAACACAGGAAGAGGTCCTTTGGCCCTCCAAACCTGCGCCGATCACGTTGTCCTATCCAGACCAACTGCTTATATCCCTCTATTCCCCGTTAGTTCATATGCCTATCAAGATAAATCTTAAATCTGGCTAATCTAACGGCCTCAACCATCTCACTTGGAGTGCATTCCAGGCCCCCACAACCTTCTGTGCAAAAAACCTTCCCCTGCACATCTCTACTGAACCTTTCCCCCCTTATCTTGAACTTGTGCCCCCTTGTAATTGTTATTTCTGCCCTGGGAAAAATCTTCCAGCTGCTCACCTTATATATACCTCTCATAATTTTACAAACTTCTATCAGGTCACCTCTCAGCCTCAGTCTTTCCAGGGAGAACAATCCCAGTTTATTCAATCTATCCTCATAGCTAATATCCTCCATACCAGGCAACATCCTGGTAAACATTTTCTGCACTCTCTCAAAAGCCTTCACATCCTTGTGGTAGTGTGGTGACCAGAATTGGACACAGTATTCCAAATGTGGCCTAATCAACATTTTATACAACTGTAATATAATTTGCCAACTTTTATACTTGATTCCCCATCCAATGAAGGCAAGCATGCCATACGCTTCCTTCACCACCTTTTCCACTTGTGCTACCACTTTTAAGGATCTGTGGACCTGTACTCCCAGATCTCTCTGTGTGTATGTACGTGAACACCTTCTATTAGTAGCAATGTAGTGTTGTTGAAGGGTGTTGATGAGGTGGAGTTTTCAGTGATTCCTGCTGGGACTGATAGTGTAATTGTAAATCCCAGCTCTGGCCTAATACCATCAAGACTGCCCCCTTGAGTACAATACAGATCTGTTTGCTAAAATGTAATTCATGATAATCCAAAGGGGACATCATTTCATTATTGGTTCTGGGATGGGGGCCAGTTTATAATCATGTTCAGCTGCATCTGTTTGCCTGATAAAAGGAGTTTTTGTTAAGTCTCACATACCATTGGAGGCCCCATGATTTCCTCAGTCCTGATATTAGTGTGAAAATGTGATGGTGAAGAGTAATTTAAATCCGGATTGTTTGTTTCCTTTTTCAGCAGTGAGTAAATGGATTTATTAGATTCATCCTGTTCAGACTAGAACTGTGCGTCATTTGTAAAAGAAAGAGTTGCAACAGGGCATCCCAAAACACTTTCTAGCCAATGAAGTACTTGCAAAATGTTGACACTGTTGTAATGTAGGAAATGCGGCAGCCAATTTGCGTATAGCAAGCTCCCACCAACAGCAGATATTAATTGATGGATAAATGTTGGTTCAGACACTGGGATTACCTCCCCTGCTCTTCTTCAAAATAGTGTCCTGGGATCTTTAATATACACCTGACCAGATCTTTAAGGTAGTAAGATACAGTCTTCCCTTTTCATTAGCAGACATTTGACCCGTGATTTCAACTGAGATGATGCGGAGGCAAAAGAGGGGGGAGTAACATTGCCCTTCACACCAGGAATGTGAGGCCCAAAGAGCAAATGAAAAGCTTTTTGAGGCGTGGGGGGCTCATCGGAAACATAGCTGCCTATTTGCCCACAGTAAAGTCTCATGAACAGTGAAAACTAATCGCTAGATAATCTCTTTTAGATATTGGTTAAGGGAGTAATATTGGAAACATAGGAATATTGGAGCAGGAGTAGACCATTCGGCCCTTTGAGCCTGCTCCACCATTCAATAAAATCATGGCTGACCTGGTTGTAGTCTCAATGTCTCAACTTCACTTTCCTGTCTGCCCCCATGACATGGAGATGCCGGCGTTGGACTGGGGTAAGCGCAGCAAGAGTCTCATAACACCAGGTTATAGTCCAACAGGTTTGTTTGGTAGCACAAGCTTTCGGAGCACTGCCCCTTCATCAGGTGAGTGGGAATTGTGTTCACAAACAGGGCATATATAGACACAAACTCAATTTACAAGATAATGGTTGGAATGCGAGTCTTTACAGGAAATCAAGTCTTAAAGGTACAGACAATGTGAGTGGAGAGAGGTTTAAGCACAGGTTAAAGAGATGTGTATTGTCTCCAGCCAGGACAATTAGTGAGATTTTGCAAGCCCAGGCAAATCATGGGGGTTACAGATAGTGTGACATGAACCCAAGATCCCGGTTGAGGCCGTCCTCATGTGTGCAGAACTTGGCTATCAGTTTCTGCTCAGCGATTCTGCGTTGTCGTGTGTCATGAAGGCTGCCTTGGAGAATGCTTACCCGAAGATCAGAGGCTGAATGCTCGTGACTGCTGAAGTGTTCAGCAGTGAAGACACCGCTCGACAATCACTAGGCAGGAGTGTTCTCTTCCTGTTGGGGAAACACTTTAGCAGTCACGGGCATTCAGCCTCTGATCTTTGGGTAAGCGTTCTCCAAGGTAGCCTTCACGACACATGACAACGCAGAATCGCTGAGCAGAAACTAATAGCCAAGTTCCGCAGACATGAGGACACCTCAACCGGGATCTTGGGTTCATGTCACACTATCTGTAACCCCCATGACTTGCCTGGGGTTGCAAAATCTCACTAACTGTCCTGGCTGGAGACAATACACATCTCTTTAACCTGTGCATAACCCTCTCTCCACTCACATTGTCTGTACCTTTAAGACTTGATTTCCTGTAAAGACTCGCATTCCAACCATTATCTTGTAAATTGAGTTTGTGTCTATATATGCCCTGTTTGTGAACAGAACTCCCACTCACCTGCTGAAGGAGCAGCGCTCCGAAAGCTAGTGCTACCAAATAAACCTGTTGGACTTTAACCTGGTGTTGTGAGACTTCTTACTGTGCTGCCCCCATGACCCCAGACTTCTTTGTTTATCAAAAATCTATTTAACTCAGCCGTGAATAAATTCAATGACAGTTTTCTGGGAAAGAGAATTCCATATACTAACAACCTTCTGAGAGAAAGATACATTCTCCTCCTCTCTATCCGAAATGGGAGACAGCTCTTATTCTGAAATTGTGTCTCTTGGTTCTAGTCTCACCCACAAGAGGAAACATCTTCCCGGTATTTATCCTATCAAATCTCCTCCGGATCTTACAGATTTCAATAAAATCGCATCTCACTCTTCTAAACTCTAATGGGTATTGGCCCAACCTATTCAACCTTTCTTCATAAGATGAGCCATTCATGTCAGGAATTAAATAAAAACAGTTACTGCTAGAAATATTCAGCAAATCTAGCAGCATCTGTGGAGAGAGAAATGGAGTTTTGAGTACAGTATGATTTTTAAATCCAATTGGACTCGAAATGTTGTTTCCCTCCCTACAGATGCTGCCAGACTTGCTGAGTTTTTCTATCATTCTTCGTTTTTGTTTTAGATTTCCAGCATCCGTAGAATTTGCCTTTTATCATCCCAGGAATGAGTTAAATGAACCTTCTCTGAACAGCCTCTAATGCAATGATATCTTTTTACAAATAAGAAGACCAAAACTATACACAGTATTCTTGTACAGCTGCAGTAAAACTTCCCTACTTTTATATTCCATTCCTCTTACATTAAATGCCAACATTCCACTTGCGTTTCTAGCCACTTGCTGTACCTGCATACTAACTTTTTGTGATTTATGTATCAGAGACATCCAGATCCCTCTGTACCACTAAGTTCTGCGATCTCTCTCCATTTACATAATATACTGCTTTTCTATTCTTCCTGCTAAAGTGGACATTGTGCTCCATCTGCCAAGTTATTGCCTGTTCTTTTAACCTATCTGTATCCTGATGCAGATCCTTGACCTCTTCTTGAGAACTTACTTTCCAACCTATCTTGGTGTCATCGGCAAATTTAGCTATTATATGTTCAGTCCCTTCATCCAAGTCATCCATATAGATTGTAAGTAGTTGAGGCCCCTGCACTGATCCCTGTGGCACTTCACTCATTACAGATTGCCAACCCAAAAAATACCTATTCACTCCTATTCTCTGCTTCTTCTTAGTTAACCAATTCTCAATCCATGCTAAAATGTTACCCCCTTCGCCTTTAGCTCTTATTTTATTAGCAAATATCGATGTGGCATCTTATTAAACGTATTTTGGATATCCAAGTACACCACATTCTCCTTTATCTATCTTACTTGTTACCACTTCAAACCCTCCAATAATTTAGTTAAACACAATTTCCCTTTCACAACGCCATGTTGACTCTGCCTGATCACATTATGGTTTTCTCAGTGTCCTGCCATAACCTCCTTAATAAATGTTAGGCTAACTGGCCTGTAGTTTCCTGATTTCTGTCTCCTTTCTTGAACAAAGGTATTACATTAGCTATTTTCCTGTTCACTTGGACCCTTTCCCGAATCTAAGGAATTTTGGAAGATTATAACCAATGTCTTTGCTATCTATGCAGCCATTTTCTTTTAAGACACTAGGATACCGTCCATCCCGTCTTGGGGACTTGTCAACTTTTAGGTCTGTTAGTTTTCCTGGCTTTTTTCCCAAGTGATGGTTACTGTTTGAAGTACCTCCCTCTCATTAATTTCTTGATTTTAAAACATCTTTGTGAAGTTTTCTAAGTATTTTACAGTGAAGACAGATACTAATGCCAACATTTTACCACCTCACCCACTCGAGGCTTGTAAGATCCCGCCCGAGACCAATGGAGAATGCAGTTCTGTGAGTCTCGCCCGCCCCAATTCTGGGGCGGGCATGCTGGTAAAATTCCGGCCTAAATATCTGTTCAATACCTCCACTCTTTTCTTGTTTTCCATTATCAATTCACCAGACTCACTCTCTGGAGAATCAACATTAGCTTTAGTTACTCGTTTCCAATTTAAACACTTGTCAAAACTTTTACTATCTGGTGCTTAAAATCTGCCCAATCTTCTGACCAACCACTAGTCTTTGCAGATTTGTACAACGTTTCTTTTAATTTGATACTATCTTTAACTTCCTCATTCAGCCATGGATGACACATCCTTCTCTTTCTCACTGGGATAAATCTTTGCTTGAGATATTAAATATCTCCTTAAAAGTCTGCCAATGCATCTCCACTAACCTAGTTTCCCAGTTCACCATTGCTAGCTGTCTTTATACTCCTAGAATTTTATTCAGGTATCAAACATTAGTCTTACACCCATACTTCTCCCCTCCAAACTGAACATGAACTTGTATGATGTTTTGGTTGCTGTCACTGAAAGACTCCTTTACCATGAGTTTATTGATTAGCTTTTTCTCATTGCTCATTCTCAGATCTAGAATAGCCTGCTCCCTGGTTAGTTCCAGATGTACTGCTCTAAGAAATCATCCCGAAACACTGAATTCATTTTCCAGGCTGATTCACCCAATCAACATGTGTATTAAAATCACCCATGATTATTCTGGTATTTTTCTTACATGTCCCATTCTTTTCTTCCTGTATACTCGTACTACTGTGTAACTACTGCAGGGGGCCAATAAATTACTCCCACAAACCATTACCTTTTCTATATCGTACATCTACACAAACTAATTCTACATCTTGCTCTTTTGAGCTAAGGTCATTTTTCACTACTATACTAATGCCATGCTTAATTAACAGAACTACCCCTCCACCTTTTCCTAGTTTCCTAACTTTTTGAAATCTAAAATACTCTCCAATATTAAGGCCCCAATCTTGGTCAACTTAATCACCTTGCAACCATGTCTCTGGTGACCAAGATAGCAAGCCTTGTTCTTTGACAAACTGGATCATGGGCATACTATACTCCCTCAGTACTACACTGAGTATACTGTACTCCCTCAGTACTTGTACTATACTCCCTCAATACTATCCTGAGTATACTATACTCAGTACTGTACTGAGTACACTATACTCCCTCAGTACTACACTGAATATACAATATTCCCTCAGTACTATTAACTAAATAGAGATGGCTGGGCAGGTGGTGCGCTGTAGCTGTATGATGTGAGAGCTGGCAGATCCCATTGTGAGCAGTGTTGGTTGCTCGAGGAATTTCAGCTCAGAATTGATGAGCTGGAGTCTGCTTCAGACACTGGCACATCCGGGAGGGGGAGAGTTAGCTGGATTCTTTGTTTCAGGAGGCGGTCACACCCAGCCAATTAAGTACCTCTAATTCGGTCAGTGGTCAGGGACAGCACGGTGTGATTGCAAGTGAGGAAGGTAGAGGGACCCTGAATTCAGGAAATGAGGAGCCTCAGCTCTTGACCTTGTCCAGCAGGTATGAGGTACTTGCTCCCTGTGTGGATGAAGAAGCAGGCTGTACGGAGGATGAGCTAGCCGACCTCTGCACTGTGGCACAGGAGACCATTTAAGCGGGGGAACCAAAAAGACAAGGAAGGATTGTAGGAAAAGGGATGATCAGCCATAGATATCTAAGGAAATAAAGGAGGGTATCAAATTGAAAGAAAATGCAGACAAAATGGCAAAGTGGTTAGCTTCACAGTGCCAGGAACACGGGTATGATTCCTGGCTTGGGCCACTGTTTGTGCAGAGTTTGCACGTTCTCCCCTTGTCTGCGTGGGTTTCCTCCGGGTGCTCTGGTTTCCTCCCACAGTCTGAAAGACGTACTGGTTTAGGTGCATTGGCCAGGCTAAATTCACCCTCAGTGTACCCGAACAGGCACCGGAGTGTGGTGACTAGAGGATTTTCACAGTAACTTCATTGCAGTGTTAATGTAAGCCTAATGTGACTAATAAATAAACTTTAACTTTTAACTTTGGATTAGTGGGAAACTAGAGGATTGGGAAATCTTTAAAGGTCAACAGAATGCCACAAAAAAAGCTATAAAGAAAAGTAAGATGGATTGTGAGAGCAAACTAGCTCAGAATATAAAAATAGATTGCAAAAGTTTCTACAAGTATATAAAATGAAAAAGAGTGGCAAAGGTAGACGTTGGTCCTTTTGGGGATGAGAAAGGGGATTTAATAACTGGAAATGAGGGAATGGCTGAGGCATTGAACAGGTATTTTGTGTTGGTCTTCACAGTGGAAGACACAAATAACATGCCAAAAATTGATGACAGGAAGGCTATGGCAGGTGAGGACCTAGAAATGATCATTATCACTAAAGGAGTAGTGTTGGGTAAGCTAATGGGGCTAAAGTTAGACAAGTCTCCTGGCCCTGATGGAATGTATCCCAGGGTACTAAAAGAGATGGCTGGGGAAATAGCAAATGCACTTATGGTAATTTACCAAAATTCGCTGGACTCTGGGGTGGTTCTGGCAGATTGGAAAACAGCAAATGTGACGCCACTGTTTAAAAAGAGGTAGACAAAAGACGGGTACTATAGGGCGGTTAATTTCTGTAGTGCGGAAAATGTTTGAATCTATCATCAAGGAAGAAATCAAGAGACATCAGGATAGAAATTGTCCCATTGGGCAGACACAGCATGGGTTCATGAAAGGCAGGTCATGTTTAACTAATTTACGGAATTCTTTGAAGAAATTACAAGGGCGGTGGACAGCGGGAAACCAGTGGATGTGGTGTATCTGGACTTCCAGAAGGCATTCGACAAGGTGCTGCACAAAAGGCTGGAATCAATAAGATCAGCCATGATCCTATTGAATGGCAGAGCAGGCTCGAGGGGTCAGATGACCTACGCCTGCTCCTATTTCTTGTGTTCTATACTGAATATATTATACTTCAGTACTGTACTGAGTATACTATACTCTCTCAATACTATATTGAGTATACTGTATTCCTTCAGTACTATACTGAATATACTATGCTCCCTCAGTAGTATAATGACTGGAGTGTCTGCCTAGGTTATGATTTCAAATCTCTGAACTGTGAGGGAAGGAATTGAACTCACAACCTTCTGACTTGAGAAAGATTGCTTCTACTGAGCCATGGCTGACACCTATGGTTAAAGTTACTGATATAAATCATAAATACATCTTTGTGTCCCTAGTCTGAGAAAGTAAATAGCGAAGAGTCATCTCCCATAGGATGCAGTCTAAGAAGGCAATGCCATACTCACAATGAGAAAACCGTGCCCAAGAGAGAGTGGAGGTAGGATTAAAGCAGGCCTGACTCTCTGGCCTGTGCCCAGGTTCTTTCTTGCTGAGCGGTGGCTGTTTGAATGTAAAACTAATTAAATAATAGCTACCGTCTCCAACTGGACCTGGTTATTAATTGGTCAAGGGATTGCGACAATCAGGACTCGCTTTCCAATCTGAGATGATCTCTCTCCATGAAGAGCTGCTTCGAATACACATGACAGCCAGCTCATTTCTCTAGAAACTCCTGTGAGTTCCCTTGCCGACGAAAATTGAATGTTTTGTCCTTTCTGCTTTTTTGAGAGCACAGTTGGGAAATAATTCCTCGTGTAACAAAGTAAATCAAGCTATGTCTGGCACTGGTATTCAGCAAAACCCCACCAACATGTGGAACCGGTGGGGGGTATCCGTCAAAGGTCCAGCTTTTAATACACTTTAATAAAATGATGAATGCTTCACAGCCCCGTGGTGAAAGGGGAAGTTGGAAGCCTTAGTGTACTGTTGTAAAATAGTCGAGGCTTCAGAGGTTGCTTCAGAAAATTACATTCTTAGAAATGGAGCCATATCCACTGGGAGGACATATCCAGGGATTGTGCTACAGACTGCATTATGTCGGGAGCATCGAGGAAAATGTGCTCTTGAATTTCCAATGCATGTTCCAAGCAAGTGACGCTTCCTGCCGTGAGTCTGATTTTGCGAGTTACCTTTCTTGTGTAGAAAGGACTGTGAGCACTTTCCTGAGAGCTCCTGTTCAACTTCAGAGCTGATTGTTACTCAGTACTGGCTGCAATGCAACGAGCGGCCGAGAATTCAGTGTTTGTTTTCCTTGTCCCTTTGAAGTCCTTCATTCATTCATTCAGTGCAAGCAATGTTCTCTAAAGCAAATACTCACTCAGTCCGTTGGTTGAGGGATGAGTGTTGACCAGGATACTTGGAAAGTCTACTCTTCTTCAGATTGTGCTGTGAGACCTTTGACTTAACCCAAAGAAAGAAAGGCTTGCATTTATATAGCGCCTTTCATAACATTAGCATGCCCTAAAGTGCTTTACAACTGATGAAGTACTTCTGAAGTGCACTTACTGTTGTAGGGAAGCATGGCAGCCAGTTTGCACACTGCAAGCACCCGTGAATGACAATCTGATAATGATTGGTTAATCTGTTTCAGATGTTGGGTGAGGGATAAATATTGGCCAGGACACTGGGAGTACACTCCTCCTGCTTTTCAAAATAGTGTCATGGAATGTTTTACATCCACCTTCAAGGGTTTAGCACCTCATTAGAAAGATGGCACTTCCTACAGTGCAGCACTCCCTCAGTACTGCACTGCAGTGTTGATCTAGATTTGGTGATCAAGTTTCTGAAGTGAGGCTTCAGAAGATTCTGACTTGGAGTCAGGAGTGCTACCTGATGCACTATCAATCGAGCCGAGACTAGTTGAGAGCAAGACAAACAGGCTTTTATTGGCAAGAACTTGGAGCTATCCCTGTCGGTGATCGGGTCTGAACTGAGAGCAAGGGGGGTGGAGCCACCGCCTTTATACCCAGACCAGGGGGAGGAGACTTGGGCGGAATGTGCCACATATACAGGTAATGAGAAATACTAACTACAGTGGTTAACCACCACAGATAACAGATAACAGTGGTTTACCACACTACCATTGAGCCAAGGCTGACGGTAGAGGTTGTTAACTCAATGGTAAGTGGTGAAATTTCAGTCAATAAATGTGGGAACTTGGACCATTGTAAAAATTCCAGTGGGTTCACTAATGTCCCCGGGAGACCAAGAAACTTTGGTCCTACATGTGACTCAGGTTCTAAGCTACACTGCTGACTCTTAAAGCCCTCCAGTGGGTAACTGGAGATGGGCAATATATATTTCCATCTCTACATTCCAAGACCAAAAAAAATAAAGATATGAATATAAGCTTATCTCAGCCGAATTTCACAACCTAGCTCACCTGATATAATGGGATGTTGTAGAATCTATTAAATATGTTTTACATAGTAATCGCATACCAACCATTCTAGATTGCAGAAATAAATAACTTTGTTTCATTTGGATGCAGTATGCTAAGTGGTTGGAAGATCATGAGTGTGTTGTTAAATATATGAGTTGGTTTTTACTGAGCAGTATTAAATTGACCAGTTTTATCAGGGGAATTTACAGGAGAATAATCTAGCAAGCTTATAAAATAAAAAAAACAAATAAAAAAAATCACTGGAAAAGGATTTTGATTTGAGCGTGGAGAGGGTTTGACTGGAATCCAGTTTAACTTTATTCTTGTTTCCTCATTTATAGTTCATTAAAATAGTTTGTGGGGCCCAAACATTCCATCCCCTCTTTTCTGTCAACATTTATCAGTGTGATTTGCTATGTTTTGTTTTTTGGTTTTGCAGTGTCAACTGTCACACTGTAGTTGCAGACTCTGGCTACTAAATGATTCAGTAAGAAGTTTAACAACACCAGGTTAAAGTCCAACAGGTTTATTTGGTAGCAAAAGCCACACGGTGTGGCTTTTGCTACCAAATAAACCTGTTGGACTTTAACCTGGTGTTGTTAAACTTCTTACTGTGTTTACCCCAGTCCAATGCCGGCATCTCCACATCATTACTAAATGATTCTGCAGAGCACATTCCTGAAGTCTTTCTCCCACTTATAAAGACGGAAAAATTGCATTCATGAGCTGACTTTGGGCAGCACCATGCCTTTTAAATGTGGGTGACCTTATTCATCAAGCTCTTTCACTCACGGACAGTTGTTGATTGCAGACAATTAAGATCCCCATGGAGATAACCTGACATGTTGCAGCCTCATTACAGAGGAAAGTATTTTGATGTTGGGTTTTTGTTCTTGTCCCTGCAGCATTCGTTCAGGAGTACCGTCCTTTCTAACTCATTGAGTAAAGAGCAATCGCAGTGACATTTCAAAATTTATTGAGCGTGACTGCATGTGCTGAATTGGCCAAGAAGAAGCCAGTTGTCTACTGAGAGACTGATGTGTGGTTCAGCCACGCTCCATTGTGAGTGTGCTTGCTATGGGTTTATTGTAGCTGTCTCTGTTCCCCCCTCCACACATACACACATGTGCACACACATGCACCCACATACACACATGCACCCACACACACACATGCACCCACACACACATACATTCATTTGCATGCACACACACATTCAGATCGAAGGCTGGTATGTAAGTGGCTCTCAGTAATCACATATCTAAACAACAGTTGTGTTAACGTTAGAAAGATTTACATTCATATAGTGCCTTTCACAACCTCAGGATGTCTCAAGTGCTTAAGTCAATCAAACACTTTGAGGTACAGTCACTGTTAGAATGGAGCATACATTATATTAGAGTTACACAACTTCAGTTATTACAACTAGAGAAGCTGGAATTGTTCTTCGAGCAGAAACAATTTAATCAAGGTGTTCCCAATTCTTCTGAGGGGTTTTGACAATGAAGATGAGGAGAAACTATTTCTACCGGTAAGCAATTTGGTTAACAGAGAACACAGATTGAACAAGAACCAGAGATGAGGACATATGCAACAACTTGTGATGCTCTTGCATGCTGTGCATGAAAGCAGATACCCAGGTTTCTGAAGAGAGTTGGATGAATGGTTAAAAAGGATAATTTTGTGGGACGAAGGGGAAAGCGCCAGGCAATCAAACTAAATGGATGGTTCAACTGAAGAGGCAGCAGAGACAGCCTATCTCTGTGCTGGAAGATTCTATGAACACACAAGTTAATGAGCTCGACCTGGGAAGAAACAAGTTAATTGACTGCAGTCACTCCACATAAATTGACTATTAAAAAGTAGGTTTCACGCAATAAAGCACCAGTTCATGGCACGTGTTTGTAATTTAGCTGAAATGAAAACCAGGATTCAGACGTGTAGTTTCACTGAGTATTAAATTGGTCAAATTGACATTTGTATGTGAGGATGAAAAAGGTTTTCTTTTTGGAAGGGTCTGTATGTTCTTGTCACAGGTCTGAGGCATTCTGGATGTTTTCCTATGTCTGTGTCGCAGTCATCCTGACATTCTGCTTTGTGTGTTTGGACAGGTTTCACTTTGATGGATGGGTTGCTGGCGTTTGTTTCCTCTTCTCTCAGGATCCCAGCTTGCTTAGGCTGAGGCTAATTACCAGGCCAATGCTGTCCCTATTTGCAGCTTTCCCACCTCCCATTCAAAATAAATTTTATTCATAAAAGGACATTTTGCAATGTTAAAATGCAAAACCAATCTGTTTCTTCCATTACTGTACTTTACTCCCTACATTTACAATTACAATCAATATTTACAATATTCGTTACATGTCAAACATGTGGCCTGAGGGGTTTCAATTTCCAACTCTTTAGTGTACTATAGCAGCAGGGCCTAGAGACTGGCCTTTCTCCATTCAGCCTTTGTGGCAGATGCCCCAAGCTTTAGTGCGTCCTTCAGCACGTGGCACTGGACCTAAGGACAGCACAGTGGCACAGTGGTTAGCACTGCTGCCTCACAGCGCCAGGGACCTGGGTTTGATTCCCGGCTTGGGTCACTGTCTGTGTGAAGTTTGCACATTCTCCCCGTGTCTGCGTGGGTTTCCTCCAGGTGCTCCAGTTTCCTCCCACTGTCCAAGAGACATGCTGGTTAGATGAATGGCCATGTTCAAAATTCTCCCTCAGTGTACCCGAACAGGCATTGGAATGTGGCAACTAGGGGATTTTGTCAGTAACTTCATTGCAGTGTTAATGTAAGCCTACTTGTGACTAATAAATAAACTTTTTTAACTTTTTACTTTGAGTGTTGCAGACTGGCACATTCTGTGATGGACAAATAGTTTGTACGAGAAGGCCAACAAGTTTCAGGCAGAGCAAAAAGGCTCTTTCACTGAGTTGATGGTCCTCCAGCAGCAGTGGATGCTTGTCTCGGTGACTGTCCCTGGGAACTGCCTGTAGAGCAGCACAGAGTCCTGAATCACAGAGATGAACCTCAATAAAACCACTGCATCTCTTTCCAGATCTGCTTTGCAAAGGGACATCCCAGAAGGAGGTGGCCAATGGTCCGTTCCCCACCACAGCCACCTTGAGGGAACCTCATGGAGGGGGTGAGACTCCAGGCAGGATCTGATGGAGAGGGTCCTTATCATCACCGACCAAGCTAAAATCTTGGTACTTCTTTGAAAGTTCCGGCAATGAGGTTTTTTGCCAAAAGATTTGGACAGTCTGATCAGGGAACCATCTGACAGGATGTACCATCTCCTTTTCCTGCAGTGTCTCTAGGACATTGCTTGCGGACAACTGCCTGATGGATCACTGTTCACTGCATAAACCTCTCCACAAGGAGTTGATGGTACAGGAAAGTCCAACTGAATGGAGCTTTCCATGGCAGCGTCGCCTAATTCATCCTTTGTAACAGTGTTGACAAGTAGCACATCAGCATGTAGCTACTCTTGGTGTTTGTGGACACACAGCATGATGTAGCCACACACAAAGGTGACCACCGTGTTGTAGGGGACATTGCATATGTTTTTGCCCTTTTGTCTCGAGACATGGTCCATTTCTGATCGCCAAGTAAGGCAAAAATGACTTGCAGAGATAGGCAATGGCCTGAACTGCAGCGGCACAGTGATATTGTCATTCTCTTGATATTCAAGAGAGTGACTTCTTTTGATATCATTGCAGCTTTTGACTGGAAGTGGTATCAAGGAACTCTAGCAAAACTGGAATCAAGGGAATCAGGGGGAGAAAACTCTCCTTTGGTTGGAGAGTTTGCACCAAACAAGTGCCAGGCAATAACCATCTCCAACAAGAAAGAATCTAACCATCTCCACTTGACATTCAATGGCATTACCATCACTGAATCCCCCACTATCACCATCCTGTGGGTTACCTTTGACCAGAAACTGAACTGGACTAGCCATTCAAGTATTGTGGCTGCAAGGGCAGGTCAGAGGGCAGGAATACTGCGGCGAGTAATTCACCTCCTGACTACCCAAAGCTTATTCACCATCTACACGGCACAAGTCAGAGGTGTGATGGAACACTCTCTACTTGCCTCGATGTTTGCAGCTCCAACAATAATCAAGACGCTTAATGCAGGACACTGCAGCCCACTTGGTTGGGACAAATATACACTCCTTCCACCACTGATGTACAATAGCAGCAGTGTGTACCATCTTCAGGATGCACTGCAGGAACTCACCAAGGCTTCTTAAAAAGCACCTTCCAAACCCTCAACCATGACGATCTGGAATGACAAAGGCAGCAGATGCATAGGAACACCACCACCTCAATAATTCCCTCCAAACCACTCACCATCCTCACTTAGAAATATATCACTGTTCCTTCATTGTGCCTGGGTCAAAATCCTGGAACTCACTCCCTAACAGCACTGTGGGTGTACCTACACCACATGGACCACAGTGGGTCAACACCAACTTCTCAAGGGCAATTCGTAATGGGCAATAAATGCTGGACTAGCCAGTGATGGCCACATCATGTGAACAAATATTTTAAAAACATACGGTAACGCTGAGAAGGCCTCACACCTGATGACCAGATTCCTAACCACAGTGGAGAGTGAGCGTTGCTCACGCATGCCTCAGTTTTTATTTTACCATGTGTGCTCCTTCCTCTGGCCCCTCAAACCATACCTCCAGCACCTCTGGGTAAAATGTGAGCTCGCGGTAAAGGGGACAAAGGATCGGTTTGCCCAGTTCATAGAATCCATTTGGCCCATTGAGTCTGCACCAACTCTCTGGCAAAGTACCTTACACAGGCCCTCCCCCCCTGCCCTATCTCTGTAATCCCACACATTTCCCATGGCCAATCCACCTAACCTATACATCTTTGGACTGTGGGAGGAAACTGGGGCACCCAGAGGAAACCCACACGGACACGGGGAGAATATGTGAACTCCAGTCTCCCAAAGCTGGAATCGAACCTGGGTCCCCGGAGTTGTGAGGCAGCAGGGCTAAGCCACCGTGCCACCCAAAGAACATGACTTCACTCCTGCCACAAATTTACTTTAGCTCTTGGGAGCAGTTTGAACTCCTTGCAGATTCTCCATCCATCTGTGCAGAAATGATGGCTCTGAGCATTAGAAGCAACGTTATCCCTGGACATCGAGGTTTTGACCTGAGTGCCTCTCATCTTATGTCCACATCTTTCCTGGTGCACTCAGCAAAACATTCAAGACAAAACAGTGCAGAAATGAGAGAACCGCCCTGACTGACTCCAGCTGCAAACACTTGCATCTGATCTGATAAACCCAGCAGAGAACCCCACCTTCTATAGTCATGGCTGTGGGCCCTACAATATCCTGCGTCGTATCACCTGTAAGGTCACCCCGCTCTATGTCCACACACATATTTTGGCTCCTCTGGCTGTAGGGCAACTTCTTTTCCTCACTTTTGTCTTTCTTACTCCCCTTTTCAAACTCTGCACAAACACAGTATACTTAAACATCACAGTGATTCACTATACACAGACACAGGATACTTAAACATCACAGTGATTTACTGTACACAGACACAGTATACTTAAACTTCACAGTAATTCACTATTCACTGAATACAACACACAGCTTGCTTAAGCTAGGACAAGTCGATTTGACCTATGAAAATACTGCACCATCGCTTCTCATTGCAAGTATAATGCAATATTTTGTTCTTGTTGCATCTTCACAATATATAATTTACAGCTACAACTTTCCACAGGGTGCTATGGTTCTCTCTGAGCCGCAAGTAGAGATTTACAAGTCTGATTGTCATTAAAAATGAGTAAGAAATACCATTCTTGTGAGATCTCAAACCTCAAATACCTGGGTTTTCACAAGAGTTGTGGAGGCTCCAGGGACCTTCCAAAACAGTGAATGGGGCGCAGATATGGAAGTGTCACCCTGTTCTGATGGATCCTATTTTCACCACCGAGAAGTGGAATAGGGGTGGGACATAACTTCCAGAAAGGGATTCCAGAACTCAGCAGAGCCATTTGAACTCAGTCTTGAGCTCAAACAGACCCCATTTTGTTGAAGGAAGGGCCTTATTCCACATTGTGGGGGGTTATATATCTTTACAGAAGTTACAAATGCTCTTGAAGAGCAGGGAAGGTCTGTAGAACTGTCGAAACTGTCAAGTTATTGGCCATCCCTTAAAAATTGAAATAAAAACTGCCTACCTGTGAGAGTTTGGAAAAAAACTTGTTCTAGCAGTCACAATTGTTGTTTGTTGACATAACCCTAAGTGCTATCATTATAGCTTTAATAATGCTTGGCTGCTTTCCACAACCTATCATTATCACAGGGGCATGGGTTCGTATGAATGGGCATTGGGACTCATGCGGGGATGGGAGTGGGGGGTGGGTGTTGGCAATGTGAGTTGTGAGGGCTAGAGAGCCTGATGTTTAAAAAGCAACTGGGACTGAGTCATAAACCTTTATGACTTTGTTTATGAACAAGGTCCCAGTGAACCAAGATGTGGAGTTGCCAGCGTTGGACTGGGGTAGGCACAGTAAGTAGTCTCACAACACCAGGTTAAAGTCCAACAGGTTTATTTGGTAGCACGAGCTTTCGGAACGTTGCCCCTTCGTCACTCACCTGATGAAGGAGCGACACTCCGAAAGCTCGTGCTACCAAATAAACCTGTTGGACTTTAACCTGGTGTTGTGAGTCCAGTGAACCATGACAGTCTTTTTAAAGCAGCTTGCCTTGGAACTCAGTAGCCCCTGTACCTCCCTCCAATCTGTGTCTGGGAATGGTGCATCCTATTCTATCCTGCATTCCCTCCCCAACCCCAGAACAAAGAGCCCATCATTCTTCCCCGAAGTGGGTGCAATGTGCCGGGAAACTTTCTAGCTCCCACACCCCAAATAGGAAGCCAAATTCCAGGTCATGGTCACGCAGTGTATACATTTGAACTTTAATCTTCTTGTGTATTTGTTGCTAAAATAGTAATAGCAGCGTGTTTTTTGTAATCACAGTGCATGTATTACTTCCTTGGTTAGTGAATGATGGTAGCTGTTAAGTGAAAATACTCATGGAATGCACACTTACCTGTATTGAGTGACTGTATGGAAAATCCTTTCTACTAAATCCTTTCTACTAAACTCTGTTTGTGAACAGAATTCCCACTCACCTGAAGAAGGGGCTTGGAGCTCCGAAAGCTTGTGTGGCTTTTGCTACCAAATAAACCTGTTGGACTTTAACCTGGTGTTGTTAAACTTCTTACTGTGTTTACCCCAGTCCAATGCCGGCATCTCCACATCATCATACATATTGCCAATGGTGCCAAGTAAAATGAAGCATGGACTTGCAAAACCATGGGGCACAACCTGCTTGTACATAGTGCCATTTCTTTACTGGTAAATCTCCTTCCAGCAAACCTTAGTGTCAGTATCCTAGAATCCCTGCAGTGCAGAAGGAGGCCATTCAGCCCATTGAGCCTGCACCGACAACAATCCCACCCAGGTCCTATCCCCATAAACCCACATATTTCCCTGACTAATGGGCAGTTTAGCATGGTCAATTAACCTAAGCTGCACATCTCTGGACTGTGGGAGGAAACCACAGCACCCGGAGGAAACCCACGGGGACATGGGGAGAACGTGCAGACTCCACACAGACAGTCACCCATGGTCGGAATTGAACCCAGGTCCCTGGCACTATGAGGTTGCAGTGCTAACCACTGTGCCACTGTGCCGTGTGTTTCACATGCACATTTCCATCTGCAATATATACATATATGTAATATACCCAGAGATATGTATTTGGGCAGCGATTCATGAAGTTCTTGAAGCCATTAGAAAGCCACAGTCCGCTGAGCTGATCTCCATTTTGGCTGAATAAGACTCCACTCCGGGGAGAAGCTTTGTTCACTCCTTGCTTTACCCTAATTGTCATCAACTGTACTTGACATGTTTCCTTTTGAAGAAACCTTTAGCTCTATACATGTGAGGCTAAGAAACCAAGGATCAGCCTTCTGACCTCTTCCTTAAAAGCAATTGGAATAACCTGTCTTATTCTCAAGTTTCCTGTTACTGAACTGAGTTCAACAAGCTATGCAAGGTTTCTTCCTCAACTCATCTTCTAGTCTAATGCCTTTAAGAAGTCTTATGTTTAATAAATATTCAAAGTGCCCAGTTTTCTATTGCTTGAAAACTAAACCCATAAGCTCTTGTACTCTGATTATTTGAATCAGAATACAGCCTAATAGTTGACGCTATTGCAAACTGTTGTGAAATATGTAACTTGTTGTCATGCTACACACTTACACACCGAAGAATATGTAATATATTAAAAATCGTGGCGTAAGAATTGGAACGTGTAGCACCTGTTTTTCAGGCACTCTAAGGCCTCAAAATGGCAGACAGGAAACACAAGCTGCAAACAAGCAATGTCCTTTACCTATGCCTGAAGCAGGCATTGGGTCCTTTGTAAGGCACCATAGTATTCCTTTAATAGTCACTTTCCCCAATGGAGGTTACATTTCTTCATACATTTCAACAATGCTTTGAAATTTCTTTGTCAAAGACCTTTATGAAATTGCTCAACCATTCATGACTTCTTTGTTACATGTGTCTCAGAGGCCATGGAATGATTTTCAACATTCCAATTCTTGTCTGTAAAAAAAGATGGCTGCCAGTTGAAGTTAGCAGTAAATGCCAGAGTGGTGGGTGGAGGGAGGTCACTTTAGCCTCTCCATCGATGCAGGTTTCAGGCATGACATGTAAATGCAGCCCCAGCAGCCTGTTTTGCTCCAGCACATGTATTAGGGTCCCAGACCAGTTGTAGGATCCTCTTTGAGACATTCAGGTTCGCTTATTGGGGCGGCTGTGGTTAGTGGTTAGCACTGCTGCCTCACAGTGCCAGGGACCCAGGTTCAATTCTGGCATAGGGTGAGGCAAGGACAGAGATGGTGATGCTATGGAAGTGAAGGAAGTGGGCTTCATGATGGAGAGAATATGTAGTGTCAGAAGCTCAGCCCAGGGTCAGATAAGATGCAGAGGTCGAACAATCTGGTTCAGCCTGGGACTGTGACTAGGAAATGGAATGAAATGGAGTTTGTGATGGGGACAATAGGCAGTGGCTCCAGTTTTCCCAATGAATGAGCTGAGCACGTCATGCAAGCGCCATCCATTTGTACCAGCATCTGGTGGCCTATCCAATGGCCCTCAAAGGGACTGCCTCTTGGAAAGAACCACCAACATTTCTTTTGGAAAATCAAGAGGTGAGGAGTAGCTTTTCCTGGCTCAAACAAACAAAGAACAATACAGCACAGGAACAGGCCCTTCGGCCTTCCAAGCCCGCGCTGCTCCCTGGTCCAAACTAGACCATTCTTTTGTATCCCTCCATTCCCACTCCGTTCATGTGGCTATCTAGATAAGTCCTTTTATAATGGGCCACTGTCATCCCATGCTGGACCCCTTTCTAGGATCATGCCCTCTCCTTCCTGCACTTGCCAAATAGCTCAAAGGGGGACCTGACTGAGCTTGAGCCTTCCCACTAGAGGGAGCTGAAATGATGGAGGAGGCAGATTCTGCACAGAGATAATGCGCAGAAATATTAGAGTGGAGGTGGAACGTTGGGGGACAAGTGGAGGTGGGCTGACCACCTGCTACTTTATGTGCCCCTCCTCTTTCAAATAGGCTGGGAGGGGTGGCATAAAATGGTGTTGGGCTTCTCGAGACCCCCTTCAGCATTTTCATCTGTTTTGGGATTGGGTCCACAATCCCCCCCTCCCTGTGATGTGCAGATCATGTCCTTTCTGATATTGCAAATATAAAAACCAGCGCTTGACCAACACTGATAACAGCTCGTTGTGTCATTGCTGTTTGGGGGGGATCTCTAAGACAAATCACATCTATCGACATAAGAATGGGGTGGATTTTATGGGGGATGTTTGCCCGTGTTGCCCAGTCTAAAAGTCTTTTGTTACCATGCCGACCAGAAATCTGGCCGTCCCGCAACGAGATGACCCTGCGGGGGGTTGAGAGTTGGCCTTCTGCCCCCATCAGAGAGGAGGTCCTGTGCAACCCTAGTCCCAGGAGTGCCAGAAGACAGTCGTGACCACTGCCAGGATGACAACATGAAGGAGGGAAGATGGATACTGGAATTAAAGGAAGTTTTTGGGTGGGTACAACTGCAAGACCCGATCGAGCAGGAGGTGTGTGTGTGTGTGTGTGTGTGTGTGTGTGTGCGTGTGTATGGGGAGGGGGTGGATGGGAGTGGGTGGGAATTGTGTTCGAGAGGCCAAGGTTGGGCGGGGGAGGTGTAAAGGCAGGGTATATCATCATGGGTGTGCCCTTGATGGGCACAGGCTCATGCAGTGAAAGCTGCCAGGCTGCTCACCTTTCATCTGATGGTCCTCCACAGAAACATTAGGGTGGAGGTGGAACGTTGGGGGCAAGTAGAGGTGGGCTGACCACCCGCTACTTTATTTGCCCTTCCACTTTCAAACAGGCTGGGAGGGGTGGCATGAAATTCAGCCCAATAGTGGCTGCATCTCAAGGCTATTCATTGGGTGTGAAGAACCTTGAGAGACTGCTGAGAGAAACAAAATGACTAAGAGTAACTTGCAAATCTCTAGCACCTTATTAGTAGCAAAACATCCTCAGGCACTTCATAGTTTATAGCCACGTCTTTTGTTACTATGGCTGCAAGGTAACAAGGGACTTGCAACGGGCTTTGCAACGCGCTTTACAACACACGTGATTCTGATTATCCGTCAATATTTTTCTGCAGTGTCTTGTCAGTGTTGTGCTCCAATGGCAGTTTTGGGTCAGTTAAGTTCGACCTATTATTTATACCTCATAAATCTAATTGCTTTGCCAGTCCATGACATGCAATCTGATGTAATCAGTATATCCTGGAACAATGAAGCTGTCTTGTCTGAGCCAACAATATGGAAGCACTTCATGTATTGAATTAGACCCATGCTGCTCCTGGCCCATGTGCTTTGGCCAATGTCCTGGAATAATTATGAGATCTTGTGGCACCTGAAGGTTTTTTATATGTATAAATTCATCAAAAGCTGCAAATCATTTCAGTTGGTGAGAAATGACTTTGACCCACCACTGGATACCCACATCCAGGCAGCTGAACTGCCCCCCTCCCCATCGCGTCAGGAAATTAGAGACCGACTGGAAAATCCCATTTGGCCTCCTTTATGTGCTATTAACAAGGCCAGTAATGACCCTAATTGCCTGCCCACCTCATGGGGGCAGATAGCCTTGCTGGCTCCAAATCTGTCTTGGCCAAAATGTTAGATGCCAAATACAGGGTTGGGAATGCGTTACACTGGCCGGAGCCAATACTTTCAGGCCCCATTTACCTCCATTCCTGACTTCAGCAAAGCTTGAAGTTTTGTTCTTTGTATCCTCCTCACAGCTTGCTTTCTCACCTATCCCTATATCATTAACAAAATTGGTTACAATATGGCCTGTCCCTTCATCAAAATAATTTATATGGATTGTAGTTAGGTTCCCAGCACCAATCCCTGCAGCCCTCCACCAGTTAATTTGCTAACACAAAAATGACCCATTTCTCCCGATTCTGTTTTCTGTTAGCCAGTCTTCAATCCATGGTAATATATTAACCTCAACACCATGACCTGAGCCCGCACAGTCATGCAGGCCACGTGCTGGCAGGCTCGGCTGAAGGCGGGAAGAGGCTCTTAAGTGGTTGTCAATTGGCCACTTAAGGGTCTCAAGTGGAGGTGGGGCAGGAAGGTCAACTATGGGTCATCGTACCCAGAAATTTATTCTGTGGAGGGAACGCATCAGGTAATGGTCTCAATGTCAACCCACCTAATTTTCAGGCCCTTCTGCCTCCTTCCTCATCTCCTGTGGGGGCAGAAGATTCTACTCAGAGAATCATTCTTTCTCAATGGATTATATATTCCAGTGTAATATTAGCTATCTTGCATATTCTTTTTTTAGCATGTCTTCATACCCACACTGTTTTCCCTTTGGGGAATAGTGGTGGAAGCATTCACAAGCTGGTTAAAACCCGTTGAACCACATTATGAACGCCCCTTCCATGGCCACCAAGTCCTGGCTTTGAAATTGGGGCAGGCGTGCTGGTAAAATTCTGGCCATGGTGTCTACCAGGGTTTCATACCGAGGCCTCAGCTTCTCCCTCCAACAGGGAGCCCGATATCCAAATTTGTTGATGATGCCAAATTAGGTTGCAGGTAAATATTGTAGATGGGAGCAGGAGGTTGCTAAGTTAACAGAATAAATATTTGAGCAAAGCTGTGGCAGATAAAGTTCAATGTGGAGAAGTGTGATCATCCACTTGGGAGTATTTTCTAAATGGTCGGAAGCCATGAACTGTGGTCAAACCTGTGGTACAGAAATCACTAAACATTAAAGGATAGGTATGAAAAATAATTAAAATGGATAATGGAATGCTGGCCTTCATCTCAAGCCGGCTAGAATATAAAGGATAGTTTTGTAAAACTGGTCAGACTCTATTTATAACAGTAAATCAGGGCTCGATCACTTAGGGGTGATGTCAGGAAAGACTTCACTAAAAGGTGAGTGGAAATCATAGAAACCCTACTGTGCAGATGGAGGCCATTCGGCTCATTGAGTCTGCACTGAATCTCCGTCAGACTAACCCATCCAGGCCCTATCCCACATATTTACCCTGCGAATCTCCCTAATCTACACATTTTGAGACACTAAACGGCAATATACCATGGCCAATCCACCTAACCCACACATCTTTGGACTGTGGGAGGAAATCAGACCACCCAGAGGAAACCCATGCAGACACGGGGAGAACATGCAAACTTCACACAGACAGTGACCCAAGGCTGGAATTGAACTCAGGTCCCTGGCGCTGTGAGGCAGCAGTGCTAACCACTGTGCCACCATGCCACAATTCAATCTGGAGCTGTTGGGGCTAGGTCAATGGAAACTTTAAAAACTGAGGTTAGGGTAGAAGATGGCCGAGTGGTATTATCGCTAGGCTATTAATCCAGAAACTCAGCTAATGTTCTGGGGACCTGGGTTTGAAACCCACTGCAGCAGATGGTGGAATTTGAATTCAATAAAAAACCTTGAAACCATTGTCAATTGCTGTCAAAACCCATCTGGTTCACTAATGTCCTTTAGAAAAGGAAATCTGCCTTCCTTACCTGGTCTGACCTACATGTGACTCATGTGACTCCAGAGCCACAACAACGTAGTTGACTCTCAACTGTCCTTGGGCAACTAGGGATGGGCAATAAATGCTGGCCAGCCAGTGACGCCTGTGTCATCTTTCTTCAGCAAGGTTGTTGATCTGATTTGAGAGCTCAGCTGTATCTTGTCTTTCAATGAGAACATTATCAGTTCAAAGGAGAACTTCATGAAAAAGTGCTGGGCACCTGTTCTTCATTTGTTGATGCAGAAATAGTGGCACATGACATACCCATGGTGTTGTCATATTGGGTAAGGATGGCATTTTGCCCTGGAATCATTTAGCAACTGGAAGCAACAATGGTGAGCTGTGATCAGGATCTGTCTAGATAGAGGGGCCAACCGGCCTTCTTCATCTTCAATCATCCTGCAATCTTATGATGCCAGCAACATCTGACTCCAGCCAAATAAAACCTATTCACAAAGTTGCTGAGTCCCTTTTCATAATTCCAATTCTGGGCTGACAGAAAACTGGGGTAGTCTCCTCATCATTTTCTCCTATTCTTTGGCTAAGCCTGAGCTTTTCCACAACCAGCACATATTCTGCTTTCCCCCATCCTGAGCATCAACCGAAAGGACAGGTAGTTGATCATATAAGCTGTTCTTTACTTGGGTCCGACTTCTCAATCGCATCATCTTTCTAAAGGCACCAAGGTTAATTTGTCAGTGTGAGTTACAAGCTGCAGGAAAGAAGGGACTAGAATAAATCTGTGTCACTTTTGTTTCTAAAGACCTACAATTTTCAGCCAATATGTGACCAAACCATGCCTCATGAGCTTAATTAATTCTATCTTTCCTCACTGGTTTTCTCTCAGTAGCTGCTTGTTACCTGTACTCTGGATAACAGGCCTCAGGGTCTGCTTCATATTTCATTTTATAAGCAGAATTAAAATCGTGTAAAGAAGGAGCTAAATATAAATGCTTGCTTCAACTCAAAAGTCCTGACACTAACTCCATTGAGCCATGAGAAGGGAGTTGCTCGGGTAAAATTTTAAATGCAAAAACGGAAAGGCTAATTAATTAATGTAAAGAAAGCAAGTCCCATTGCATGAATCTGGTGCTTTGCTTGGAACTTGTTCATTTATAAAGTGAGAGAAGGACTGTGTAAATACCACCAATGGGCGTTAACAGCTTTTAGCTGAGCATTTTTTTCCATTTGAGCTGCAGGAACCCAACTGAGAAACGAGGCTGAAAGATCACTACATCAGCACAAAGCATCGCATTCTGTCTGCTAGAAAGCTGCTAATGGGATTGTAATCCCATTGTAATACGTGGGTTTTTAGAAAGGAATTAAAACTCCCTCATTTCCATCCAGAAATGTCAGACTTGTTGATGTTATGAAGATATTTGAAAGGTGGGAGGCAAAAAGTCATATTTTTCAGAAATGGCAGCCACTAAAAACCTCTTGTTTCCTCAAACAATGCTGCCTTACAGACGCCAAGATGAGTGGAGCCAGTATGTAGATGACTGCCAGGAGGAAACTGGCCAAAAAGGGCCAATATTCAAAACGCGTATAATAGGAAAATGTAGACATGCATTTTTGTGTTGGGCACAAAGTGAGGGCAGATATCTAGGAATTAATGTACAATTTGATATATTAAAGAATATAGCCTGAATATTAAAGCACTGCCTCAACCTAGCTGAGAATGTTTCTATCATGCACTAGATAACGTTACTGTAAGTTTGAAACTGGGAGTTGTTGTCAAAGTGGCAATTTACAGTTGCCAGGAAAGAAGTTGACTTCAGTTCCCCAAATGAATTTTTTTCTGGTGTGAAAATTTCCGTTCTGGGTCAAATGGTACAAATTGAGCAGTAGAACTGACACTGCCTTATATCAGAACAGCAACATGATCTGTTTCATTAAAAGCCCCTTACCTTATTACACAGCTTACCTATTTGTAAAAGATAACTTCGGGTAACTATTAAATTTCCTCCGTGTGCTAAAATGTGCCAGTGAGTAACTCCTTAATTGCCTTGGCTCCAGTTGCAATTTTGTGCCATTAATAGACTTCATTATCCTTAATACACAGCACAGACCAACACATCTATAACCGGTTCAAAGCTCTGGTCTTAGTCTACTGGGGGTTCACTGTACTGTGGGGCTGGGGGTTCACTGTACTGTGGGGCTGGGGGTTCACTGTACTGTGTGAATGGGGGTTCACTATACTGTGGGGCTGGGGGTTCACTATACTGTGTGAATGGGGGTTCACTATACTGTGGGGCTGGGGGTTCACTATACTGTGTGAACGGGGGTTCACTATACTGTGTGAATGGGGGTTCACTATACTGTGGGGCTGGGGGTTCACTATACTGTGTGAATGGGGGTTCACTATACTGTGGGGCTGGGGGTTCACTGTACAGTGGGGCTGGGGGTTCACTATACTGTGTGAATGGGGGTTCACTATACTGTGGGGCTGGGGGTTCACTATACTGTGGGGCTGGGGGTTCACTATACTGTGGGGCTGGGGGTTCACTATACTGTGGGGCTGGGGGTTCACTGTACTGTGGGGCTGGGGGTTCACTATACTGTGGGGCTGGGGGTTCACTGTACTGTGTGAATGGGGGTTCACTATACTGTGTGAATGGGGGTTCACTATACTGTGGGGCTGGGGGTTCACAAGACTGTGTGAATGGGGGTTCACTATACTGTGGGGCTGGGGGTTCACTGTACTGTGGGGCTGGGGGTTCACTGTACTGTGGGGCTGGGGGTTCACTATACTGTGGGGCTGGGGGTTCACTATACTGTGGGGCTGGGGGTTCACTATACTGTGTGAATGGGGGTTCACTATACTGTGGGGCTGGGGGTTCACTATACTGTGTGAATGGGGGTTCACTATACTGTGGGGCTGGGGGTTCACTATACTGTGTGAATGGGGGTTCACTATACTGTGGGGCTGGGGGTTCACTATACTGTGGGGCTGGGGGTTCACTATACTGTGGGGCTGGGGGTTCACTATACTGTGGGGCTGGGGGTTCACTATACTGTGGGGCTGGGGGTTCACTATACTGTGGGGCTGGGGGTTCACTGTACTGTGGGGCTGGGGGTTCACATATACTGTGTGAATGGGGGTTCACTATACTGTGTGAATGGAGGTTCACTATACTGTGTGAATGGGGGTTCACTATACTGTGTGAATGGGGGTTCACTATACTGTGTGATTGGGTGTTCACTATACTGTGTGATTGGGAGTTCACTATACTGTGTGAATGGAGGTTCACTATACTATGGGATGGGGGTTCAATATACCGTGTGAATGGAGGTTCACTATACTGTGTGAATGGGGGTTCACTATACTGTGTGAATGGGGGTTCACTATACTGTGTGATTGGGTGTTCACTATACTGTGTGATTGGGAGTTCACTATACTGTGTGAATGGAGGTTCACTATACTATGGGATGGGGTTCACTATACTGTGTGAATGGGGGTTCAATATACTGTGTGAATGGAGGTTCACTATACTGTGTGACTGGGGGTTCATTATACTGTTTGACTGGGTTGGTTCAATTAACTAGTGACTATGGTGCCATGCTGTGGAATTACTTGCCTAAACTCTTCACCTATCTTTCCACATGAACAAGCATGAAAACAGGAGAAAATCGCCCCCATTTTTTTCAGCGAGAGAAAAATTCAAATCTTATGCTACTTAGACAAAATGAATGAGGCAAAGTGTGATTCATGCCAGTAGAGGGAATGGACGGAGTGTATTCTCGCTGAGAAGCTAGCTACTGGCTACTAGAGGGCATATTGTGCATGCGCATGTTGTCCCAGTGCTTGGTATAAGGTGTACAAAGTTAGTGCACTGGAAATCTGACACTCCACCTACGGCCCTGATCAAGCACTCCCCTGGCTGATCACAACCCCCGTTCAATCCCTCCTCCCAGCTGATCACCTCTCTCATTCATCCTCCTCACCCCCCCCCCCTCACTCCTGGCCAACCACAGCCCCCATTCACCCCCCTCCCCACTGACCAGCTGATTGCTGATTCCCGGGCACGGGGCTGTTCATGCCAGCGACCCAGTGCCAGTATCATCGCGAGAGGCGAGAATCTGGGCACGAACCTGGTTTTTCACCTGTCTTGCAATCTTACTGGCTGGCCGTGCCAATCGACTGGTGTGATGAGGCGATAATATCACTCCCTCAACCTCTCATTCTTAATCCCTTCATTAGCTCTGACCATTCTTTGATTTTTCCTCGGTAAAACGCTTTGGGACGTTTTTCTACATTAATGGTGCTATGCCAATGCACATTATAGTAAGGATAGGCAACGACACCTCCTCCACGATCATCCTCAACACCGGTGCCCCACAAGGCTGTGTTCTCAGCCCCCTACTATACTCCTTATACACCTATGACTGTGTGGCCAAATTCCCCTCCAATTCGATTTTCAAGTTTGCTGACGACACCACCGTGGTGGGTCGGATCTCAAACAACGATGAGACAGAGAACAGGAATGAGATAGAGAATCTGGTGAACTGGTGCGGTAACAATAATCTCTCCCTCAATGTCAACAAAACGAAGGAGATTGTCAACGACTTCAGGAAGCGTAAAGGAGAGCATGCCTCTGTCTACATCAACAGGGACGAAGTAGAAAGGGTTGAGAGCTTCAGGTTTTTAGGTGTCCAGATCACCAACAACCTGTCCTGGTACCCCCATGCCGACACTATAGTTAAGAAAGCCCACCAACGCCTCTACTTTCTCAGAAGATGAAGGAAATTTGGCATGTCAGCTACGACTCTCACCAGCTTTTACAGATGCATCATAGAAAGCATTCTTTCTGGTTGCATCACAGCTTGGTATGGCTCCTGCTCTGCCCAAGACCACAAGAAACTACAAAAGGTCATGAATGTAGCCCAATCCATCGTGCAAGCCAGCCTCCCATCTATTGACTCAGTCTACACTTCCCACTGCCTCGGCAAAGCAGCTAGCATAATTAAGGACACCACGCACACCGGACATTCTCTCTTCCACCTTCTTTCGCCAGGAAAAAGATACAAAAGTCTGACGTCATGTACTAACCGACTCAAGAACAGCTTCTTCCCTGCTGCTGTCAGACTTTTGAATGGATTTACCTTGCATTAAGTTGATCTTTCCTTATACCCTAGCTATGACTGTAACACTACATTCTGCACTCTCTCCTTCTCTATGAACGGTATGTTTTGTCTGTATAACACGCAAGAAACAATACTTTTCACTGCATGTTAATATATGTGACAACAATAAATCAAATCAAATCATATCAAATATAGTTGTCAAGTAATACATTTCCTGCAAATGTGTGGCTCTTTGTGCTGAAGTGTTAATCTTTTTGAGCAGAGCTAATTAATATTCTAGCTGGTCTTTGATGAATCGTTTGGTTGAATGCAGCATTTGGCAGTTGTAATTTTGTAGTTACCATTACTTTCACTTTCAAATCGGATTGCCAGTTACAACAATGACAACACTTCAGAAGCACTGCATTGGTTGTAAAGCACTTTGGATATCCTGAGGTTGTAGCAAGCACCATATAAATGCAAGTCTTTTGTTCTTTTCATTTGTTAGAAACACAGATTAATTTGCTGTGATACAGGGGTCGGGGGGGGGGGGAGGATTCTGTGGTCTCCTTGTAGCGTGTTCCTAGTGGCGGGAAATGGTGCACTGTTCACCATCTGGTCCTGTCGATTCAATGGGATTTTCCATTGACTTATCCCCCCCCATGCCACCGGAAAACCTGTGGTGGGACCAGAAGATCCACCGACGTGAACAGTCGGAGAGTTGCAGCCACAATCACCCATTCAAGCTAAATCGTGCTGAACACATTTACTGTGGTAAGATCCATTAGATGGTAAATGAAAGTTCACATGAACTCAAATACTGGATAATCTAATATGTATATCGAGAGTGAGTGAAGGTTCCAATGTGGCAAAGAGGCAAATGAGCAAAAGAGTTGATCAGAAGTCTCGCCTTGTTATGAGGGTGCCATCCCTTACCACAAACCTTACTTCCATTCCACAACTGATTCGTACGGCTACAGGATGTGTTTTCGATTGAACGGTTAGATACTTGGAAAAGCAAAAGCCAAAATCAACCTTTCCAGCTGCAGGTTGTTCCCATTTATAAGCAATGTTTAATTTTGGGCCACGTGTATGTTTGTCCTGGCACAGTCAGCAACAACAACTGGAGTGCAGGAAATGTAAGAGATGGGCCAGACTACAGAGTGAACGTTATGAAGCACAACGTCCAATGAGTGAGGACTGCCAAAGCTGATAAATATGATCGGCTCCCAGCACTTGGTGAACCCGGTGAACTTTCCCATCATTCCTGCTTTAAGAGCCCCCTTGATCAAAATGTTGACGACCCCTCTCTCAACATCTCATTTTGTTTGTTGTGATGATGCCTCTGTGAAGAATTGTGTCTCTTTTTTCGATATCAGTCAGGAAGGTGAGCAGTGTCGGGGGTGGGGAGGGGGGGATGGTAGTGTCGGGGGTGGGGAGGGGGGGTTAGCAGTGTCAGGGGTGGGGAGGGGGGGTTAGCAGTGTCGGGGGTGGGGAGGGGGGGTGAGCAATGTCGGGGGTGGGGAGGGGGGGTTAACAGTGTCGGGGGTGGGGAGGGGGGGTGAGCAGTGTCGGGGGGGTGAGCAGTGTCGGGGGGGGTGAGTAGTGTCGGGGGGGGTGAGCAGTGTCGGGGGGGTGAGCAGTGTCGGGTGAGCAGTGTCGGGGGGGTGAGCAGTGTCGGGGGGGCGGGGTGAGCAGTGTCGGGGGGGGTGAGCGGTGTCGGGGGGGGTGAGCAGTGTCGGGGGGGTGAGCAGTGTCGGGGGGGCGGGGTGAGCAGTGTTGGGGGGGTGAGCAGTGTCGGGGGGGGTGAGCAGTGTCGGGGGGGTGAGCAGTGTTGGGGGGGTGAGCAGTGTCGGGGGGGGCGGGGTGAGCAGTGTCGGGGGGGTGAGTAGTGTCGGGGGGGGTGAGCAGTGTCGGGGGGGGTGAGCAGTGTCGGGGGGTGGTGAGCAGTGTCGGGGGGGGGGTGAGCAGTGTCAGGGGGGGTGAGCAGTGTCGGGGGGGGGGTGAGCAGTGTTGGGGGGGGTGAGCAGTGTCGGGGGGGTGAGCAGTGTCGGGGGGGGGGGTGAGCAGTGTTGGGGGGGGTGAGCAGTGTCGGGGGGGGGGGGTGAGCAGTGTCGGGGGGGGGTGAGCAGTGCAGTTTTACTTGTGAGCAGTGCTGCTTTTGCAGTGTGCGTTCCCTTTAAACTATGTGCATGGTTGTGTATTGCACTGTTTCTCACACATCCTGATCTGCACTGTATCTTTCAGACTATTGCGACTCCCAGGCAGCTCAGCAGGAACATTAGCAGTGACAGAATTGACTGTCTGAGTGGTTCTTGTTTTGTTTCTTTCTCTTCCCACACCGAGTGGTGTACAAGGCAGACTTTCACTTGCTCATCGCTCATTGTTGCTGGAACTGGTCGCTCGCATGTCACCGGAAGCGTAGAGGTTCTGCTATTGTGAAAATACTTTGAAAGCAGCAGGAACAGGAGTGGCAATGCAAAGTATACCTGTGTGTAAATTGCACCAAATTTCTAATGAAGACGACCTGGCCCCAATATTAACCCGGGCTGGCCGTATGAGTGGGTGGAGAGGGTTTCACAGTGTATGTCCTGTTGTGTTCAAACATGCACTTTGCCGAGGAGCCAGCCTGTGCTTCCATATTGGGAGGAAAACTGACTGGAGGAGGGCACAGCCCAGGAGTAGGCGAAAGGCCGGCAACTGGGTTAGTTGGGTGGGTGGGGGGACATATTTTGGGGGTTTTGAGAATTTGCGGGAGGAAGTGGTGACTGATCCCTGCTGACGGGCGGGGGGGTGGGCGGGGGGGGTGTAGTCGATGCTGGTTTCTGGAGTAGGGTCTGATTTCAGGGTTAGGCGATGCAGTTGGGACAGGGGTTTAACCGGGGAATGCAGGAACAGGCCTTTTCTGGGTGTTTTTTTTTGCAGGGATAGAGGAGGTACCCAGCAGGTAAGTTCGGAGGGGGCACCAAACTCCACCAGTTTATTCAGGTTAAAATCACTCCTATTGAATCTATTTAAATAATGTACTTAATAAATACTCAGCACAATTTTAACTGAGAGATTCTGTACATATAGAAATAAAACTGGTGGCAAATACAGAGGTCCTGCAAGAGTTTTAAATGTAGATTAAAAACTTACTTTACCCATGACATGTCGTTGTTCTTAGAGAGGAACTTGCTGCTGCCAATGATGCTGAACCTAACAAGTCCTTCTTTGACACCCATTTCCATTATAGAATTGTACAGTTATGTTTTAGAATTTGGAAACTATTGCTTCTGTGAGAATTTCCAGTGGAAATATTTTTGATGCTTGGACTTTAATTCTCCTTCTCTGTGTTTGTCTTAAGCTTTAGATGTCACAATAAAGGCCATTTTTCTTATAAATTCCTTTCAAATTGTATTCTTTTAAAATAAATAATCATTTCCCATTTAGAGGAATATAAACAACTCCTAGAATTGCAACTCCACATTTAGCTAGATTCCTGTTCTGTCAATTTATGCCGATGGGATTAGATTGGATGGGATCAGGGTTCAGATGGGCAGCTATGAACAGCGGAAGAGTTCAAAGTTAGATAGGAATGCAAATATTCTTAAGCAACAACTCTCAGTCTTTTGATAATTTACACTCCCTGCGTCCAGCCCTTGTCTTGTTTTCTTTTTGATGTACAGCAACATTTGAATGCGGCGGCCTGGATTTTTATCCCTGAGTTGGGTATGCATAATTGGGAAATTTTTCAATTCACCAAACACACCTTTCATTCTGGGTTGATGGGGGCGGGGTGGAGTGGGGGTGCATGCTGGAGTGGGGAGTGGGGCCTTAAAGTTTAAAATTTATTTATTTATCCGGTCAGTTTTCCTCCCAACATGAAAGCACAGGCTGGCTTACATTAACAGTGCAAGGAAGTTACTGTGAAAATCCCATAGTCACCACACTCCGGCACATGTTCAGGCATACTGAGGGAGAATTTAGCATGGCCATTGCACCTAAACAGCACGTCTTTTGGACTGTGGGAGGAAACTGGAGCGCCTGGAGAAAACCCATGCAGACACAGGGAGAACGTGCAGACTCCGCACAGACAGTGACCCAAGCTGGGAATCCAATCCATTTCCCTGGCGCTGTGAGGCAGCAGTGCTAACCACTGTGCCACCGTACCACCCCTGGAAGGGCCTGTCACCCCTGGAAGCAATTTGGAGGCAGGCCACCAGGGTTGGCGAGTGTCGAGATAGGCTGTTTAAAGGCCCCACCTCAGTGCTCTGGGACTTTGTCCCAGTTGTAATAAAAGCAGTTAGGCCCCACTCCTTGCACCTTCTTACCCCCTAATCACTTCACATCCCCGCCCATGCTAACCCATGCCCCCGCCCCCTCAGTCACTCCTCATAACTGTTAAATCAACCTATGGCTCTCTACCCATCCCCATGGCCCTTATGCCAATTTAGTGCCAACTGATCCAAACACATGACCCCATACTCATTCACTTGGCCTCTTATAGTCTCTTTGCCAATTTAGCGCCAACACATGCCCCCCTCACCCACCACCCTTTGTCCTCACACCCTCTCTGCCAACTCACCCAGTATGCACCATGCCATGCTGAGATGAAATAAAATTCTAAGAGTTTGTCACAGATTTCACCATATAAAAAAACACTCTTATTGGTAACAGCTAATTCAATAAATTTCAATCATTTCAATTATTTCATCCTTATACGAACAAACATTTGTTTTCATAGCCCCGCATCAAAGACAGCTAATTTGATAATAACCTCTTGGAGCTGCCAATCAAACCATGAACTTGCATCCCCCTTCTGTAATAATGACAGGTTGTGAGAGCAGTCAGGCAATAATAATACTATAATGATAGAACTCTGGGCTATATCAACAAACAACCTTTCAAACCGTAAGCACAAGTTTCTTTTCAACTCAGGGAGAGAGCCAACTGATTTTTTTTTTCAAAATGTGAAGGGCAAGGGGTCTAAGTAACCTGACAGCTTGATTGTCCCAAAGCACGTATTCATGTATTTATGAGCATTCACACCTCATCTTCAAAATCCTAAGTCCCAGAGTGAAATGGATCTCGCTCCCCAGTGAAAATGGGATCGGTTTATAATTCAGCACTCGGCACTGAATTCAACTGGTTCTTCTGGGTTCGAGTTTTCCCAAAGTGTGGATCACACTCTGCCCCCTTTCCCCTAACGGATCTGTTGGGAATGGGGGCAGGACTCTGAATTCTGGATCCCTGAACTAATTTGGATAAGGTGCGGAATCTCCAAAACTCCCCAAAAGTCCAGCTCCATGTGTTTCAGCCACCTCTCCAAACCTGTTATATGAATCAGCAATTTCATCCTGCACCCTTAAAAGGACATTTTTCTAAATTATATTTAACATTGTGAGGGAAACAGGGAAGTTCTCTCTGGTGTCCTGGCCAAAACTTAACCCAGAACCAGCACCTAAAACTAAGAATAAATACAGAAAACGATGAAAATATTCAGAAAGTCAGGCAGCATCTGTGGAAACAGATGCAACATTTCAGGCTGATAACCCTTCATCAAAACAAATAAAACTGATAATCTAGTCAAAGAACAAAGAACAAAGAACAATACAGCACAGGAACAGGCCCTTCGGCCCTCCAAGCCCGCGCCGCTCCCCGGTCCAGGATTGAATCCTGAATCCAGGATCCCCGCCCAATTTTCCAGCCTATCTACATACCAATATCCTATCCACCGAGCTGTCCCTCACAGCTACGATGCTTTGTTCATTACAACCTATTAACTCACCCCCACCCCCCTATTCCAGACCATGTGATCCCCAGGGAGAGGCGAAAACCCAGAGTGAAAAACCCCAGGGCCAATATGGGGAAAAAAAAAATCTGGGAAATTCCTCTCCGACCCCCTGAGGCGATCGAAACGAGTCCAGGAGATCACAATGGCCCTGATCGGAAAATGCTTCCCAACCCTAGTCATTTCCACTTCCATGAACACCATATGAATTCCCTGCCCCCGAGACAGGTTCCCAATAGTCATTGCTGTTTGTGGGCCCTTACATTCAGCCTCTCTTCAGTAGAGATAAGACCTGATCTACAGACCCATCTCCATCCCCCAGATCCCTTTTAACTCAATACCTAGACCACAGAGCGTGCTGGTCTGCATGCCACTGCTTAGGAAGGTCTGAACAAGGGGCAGTGCACCTTTGGCAGAGTTTTCCCACACCACCTCCCACCTCCCCATCTCCGCCTGTGTGATTTCCGTAGTGTTCAATTGTTCTATTCTTGATTATGCATGTCTGTTTACTATTGATGCTCACTGTGCTTGATCAGTTAAGCCTTGAGGTGGGCCCAAAGGAAAGTAAGCAAACTGTAGAAGTTGTTGGAAGCTAGAAGTTTAAGTATAGAGCAGACATTTTAATAAAAGCTGCAACCTGCATAGAAGTCCCATCTCTGTATAGCTCCAAGATAGAAAATATATAACAGTTGCAGGGGCCAAGTCATCAAAAGAACCCAGAGCAATGGCAGTGGGGAAAGGTTCAGCCCATAATGGAAAGAGAGTGCTAGCAGATGAGAGGCAACTGTATGATGTATGTGGGATTCACCATCATAGGGATCCTATGCATTGAGTCTGCACCGACAACAATCCCACCCCAGGCCGTATCCCCACAACTCCACACATTTACCTGCTAATCCCTCTAACCTACACATCCCAGGACACTAAGGGGCAATTTAGCATGGCCAATCAACCTAACCTGCACATCTTTGGAGTGTGGGAGGAAACCGGAGCACCCGGAGGAAACCCACGCAGACAAGGAATGTGCAAACTCCACACAGATAGTGACCCAAACCGGGAACCTAACCCAGGTCGCTGGAGCTGTGAGGCAGCAGTACTAGCCACTGTGCCACCATGCCGCCCCAATTGTTTGAGAAAGGAGAAAATGAAGATAGCCAAATGCCTTTCTTTAAAATTAATTCTTGGGGTTTTGTCATGGCGAGTAATGCTGCCTATTCCTACCTACATTCGAGATAGAACATAGAACATAGAACAGTACAGCGCAGTACAGGCCCTTCGGCCCTCGATGTTGCGCCGACCAGTGGAACCAATCTAAAGCCCCTCTAATCTACACTATTCCAATATCATCCATATGTTTATCCAATAACCACTTGAACGCTCTCAACGTTGACGAGTCCACCACTGCTGCAGGCAGGGCATTCCATGCCTTTACTACTCTGAGTAAAGAACCTACCTCTAACATCTGTCCTATATCTCTCACCCCTCAATTTAAAGCTATGTCCCCTCGTGCTAGCCAACACCATCCGAGGAAAAAGGCTCTCACTATCCACCCTATCTAATCCTCTGATCATCTTGTATGCCTCTATTAAGTCACCTCTTAACCTTCTTCTCTCTAACGAAAACAACCTCAAGCCCCTCAGCCTTTCC
The DNA here is from genome assembly GCF_964213995.1 of Mustelus asterias. Classification (NCBI taxonomy): domain Eukaryota; kingdom Metazoa; phylum Chordata; class Chondrichthyes; order Carcharhiniformes; family Triakidae; genus Mustelus; species Mustelus asterias. The sequence goes on along the minus strand of NC_135807.1, from coordinate 96,518,377 downwards.
TCATACGATTTTCCCACCATACCAGGCAACATCCTGGTAAATCTCCTCTGCACCCTTTCCAACACTTCCACATCTTTCCTATAATACGGCGACCAGAACTGTACGCAATACTCCAAATGCGGCCGCACCAGAGTTTTGTACAGTTGCAGCATGACCTCCTGGCTCCGACACTCAATCCCTCTACCAATAAAAGCTAACACACCGTACGCCTTCTTAACAACCCTATCAACCTGGGTGCCAACTTTCAGGGATCTATGCACATGGACACCCAGATCCTTCTGTTCATCCACACTACCAAGTATCTTACCATTAGCCCAGTACTCTGTATTCCTGTTACTCCTTCCAAAGTGAATCACCTCACACTTTTCCGCATTAAACTCCATTTGCCACCTCTCAGCCCAGCTCTGCAGCTTATCTATGTCCCTCTGTAACCTGCCACTTCCCTCTGCACTGTCTACAACTCCACCGACTTTAGTGTCATCCGCAAATTTACTAATCCATCCTACCACGCCCTCATCCAAGTCATTAATAAAAATGACAAACAGCAGTGGCCCCAAAACAGATCCTTGCGGTACACCACTAGTAACTGAACTCCAGGATGAATATTTCCCATCAACCACCACCCTTTGTTTTCTTACAGCTAGCCAATTCCTGATCCAAACCACTAAATCACCCTCAATCCCATGTGTCCGTATTTTCTGCAAAGGCTTACCATGGGGAACCTTATCAAACACTTTGCTGAAATCCATATACACCACATCAACCGCTTTACCCTCATCCACCTCTTTGGTCACCTTCTCAAAGAACTCAATAAGGTTTGTGAGGTACGACCTACCCTTCACAAAACCGTGCTGACTATCCCTAATCAAATTATTCCTTTCTAGGTTATTATAATTCCTATCTCTTATAATCCTTTCCAATACTTTGCCCACAACAGAAGTAAGGCTCACCGGTCTATAATTACCAGGGTTGTCCCTACTCCCCTTCTTGAACAAGGGGACAACATTTGCTATCCTCCAGTCTTCTGGCACTGTTCCTGGAGATGGTGCTGGCCAGCTGCCTTCTTGGTGAAATCACTGCCACTGTGCTGTTAGGTAGGGATTTCCAGGATTTTGACCCAGTGACGATGAAGGAATGATGGTACATGTCCAATTTAGGAGGGTGTATACTTTGGAGAGGAATTGGAGGTGATGGCGTTCCTGCTGCCCTTGTCCTTGTAAATGGTGGAAGTCATGGGTTTGGGAGGAAGACGTCTTGGTGAGTTACTGCAGTGCAGTGTATGAAGAGTATACACTGCAGCCACAGTACAGAGGAAGTCAATGTTTAAAATGAGGCCATTTGGCTTCCAACCTCGCCAATCCCGACACACATTCCAGTGAACTTTAAATAAGACCAAACATTCAAAATGGTTCAGACCTTTCTGGTGTTATCATTAGGCTGACGGGCTGTGATTGTTCCACCCATCGGGTGGAGTTCTCCACTCCGGAGCCGAAGTGCAGTGGCAAGCTGGATTACCTGTCAGCTGTTATGGTGGGTTTCCGCGCCAAATCTTCTGCTTGTCAGCTCATCATATATGCATCAACATGAAGACTGCTATGTCTCGTGCCAGGTGGGCTAGGAGTCACCCATCTCACTGTAACCTCATCAGCTCATTCTTCCAGGCACCATATTTAAACCTCACCCGCGCGTACATTCATTGTGTGCAGCCCAGGACTGGTTGTCACAAATATCAGAATGACCCCTAAGGGAGCACAACATGCTGCTCCAAAATTCAGTGAAAATGCACTGGGGGCACTCCTTAGTCCAGTCACAGAGCGGCGGGACAACTTTATCCCTGTGATGAGAACTTGAGGTCCATCAACCTCACCCCGCCGCTTGGCAACAAGTCGCCAGGACAGTTAGCGCCAATGCTCCTCAATAGAGGAGCGCCATCAAATTCGGGATGAGGATGAATGATCTCATCCATTCCGTCAGAGTCAACCTTCTCCTCAGTCAGAACTCCCACTCTCACAAGCCCATCATACATTGGCAGGGTTCCAGTCCACAGGGATCTCACACAGTGCCAGCACAAGCAACATCACCACTGACTCTCTCACACACTTTGACATCTTCATCTCTTCTGACATCCTTCAATCCTTACACAGGCCCACTCAGCAGCCAAAGAAGGTGGACATGTTTATCCTCTGCCTAGGCAGAATTTGCTAGAATTTGTTACTATGTTATTTCTATCTGATATACTCTGTGGTCAGTCAAGTGTCACAGCAGATACCCCTCACCCCCCATCTGGTCATCCTATTATAGAAAGGATATTATTAAACAAGAAAGAGTGCAGAAAAGATTTACTAGGATGCCCCCGGGGCTTGATGGTTTGAGTAATAAGGAGAGGCTGGAAAGACTGGGACTTTTTTTCCTGGGCGTAGGAGGCTTAGGGGTGATCTTATAGTGGTTGATAGGATAAGGCAAAGGTAGGTCATAGATTTAAGATGAGAGGGCAGAGATACAAAAGGGTCCAGAGGGCAATTTTTTCACACAGAGGGTGGTGAGTGTCTAGAACGAGCTGCCAGAGGTGGGTAGAATTTTGTCTTCTAAAAAGCATTTAGACAGTCACATGGGTGAGATTGGTATAGAGGGATATGGGCCAAACATGGGCAATTGGGACTAGCTTAGTGGTAAAAAATTGGGCGGCATGGACAAGTTGGGCCGAAGGGCCTGTTTTGATCTCCCAGTTGTCCTATCGTCTGCCTCAACTCTCATTGTAGTGCCTGACCAGTTCCTGCATAGTATCAATATAAGTAAAACCTTTATCTCTGAGAACTTGGTGGTTTGGCAATACATCTCCAAGACCTGCTTCAAAGGTTTATATAATGTTGCCTCATGGGCGGCACGGTAGCACAGTGGTTAGCACTGCTGCTTCACAGCTCCACGGTCCCGGGTTCGATTCCCGGCTCGGGTCACTGTCTGTGTGGAGTTTGCACATTCTCCTTGTGTCTGCGTGGGTTTCCTCCGGGTGCTCCGGTTTCCTCCCACAGTCCAAAGATGTGCGGGTTAGGTTGATTGGCCAGGTTAAAAAAAAAAAATTGCCCCTTAGAGTCCTGGGATGCGTAGGTTAGAGGGATTAGCGGGTAAATATGTGGGGGTAGGGCCTGGGTGGGATTGTGGTCGGTGCAGACTCGATGGGCCGAATGGCCTCCTTCTGCACTGTAGGGTTTCTATGATTCTATGATTTCTATGAGTTCAGAAGCTACAGGCTGGTTAGTCTGCACTGGAGAGTGCTCAATGTGAATCTTAGAGGATTGAATGTCGATGAACAAAGCAGTGAATCTCAGACAATACTGGCCTCCATGTAATTTCTGTCAGCATTGAGTGAGCTTTACATATGCACCAAAACCTGGAGCTCGAATGCACTCCGGGCTGCCTGCTGCGTTATCTCATAACTGTGTGTACATCTAAACATCACCCCAATATTAGTCCCCACCTTCCCATCCTCATGCTGCAGAGTTGTGAACCTCACTGATATGTTGAGCCATGCAGTTCCAGCTAGGTGGTTCAAACTATATGAGATGGGAGGTGTGTGTAAAGGCTCCAGATGCTGGACTTTGTTAGGATGGTGCACTCGTTTGGCTAGCGTGTCTTAAAGTGAACCCTGTGTCAGCTTGCAGATGGTCAGTCAACATGGTCTTGTGCCAGTTACAATGGCGTGGGGATGTCAGACTGGCGGCACGGTAGCACAGTGGTCAGCACTGCTGCTTCACAGCTCCAGGGACCTGGGTTCGATTCCTGGCTTGGGTCACTGTCTGTGTGGAGTTTGCACATTCTCCTCGTGTCTGCGTGGGTTTCCTCCAGGTGCTCTGGTTTCCTCCCACAGTCCAAAGATGTGCGGGTTAGGTTGATTGGCCATGCTAAAAATTGCCCCATAGTGTCCTGAGATGTGTAGGTTAGAGGGATTAGTGGGTAAAATATGTAGGGATATGGGGGTAGGGCCTGGGTGGGATTGTGGTCGATGCAGACTCGATGGGCCGAATGGCCTCTTTCTGTACTGTAGGGTTTCTATGATTTCTATGATTCTATGGTGGAATGAAAATGTGGATTGAAGCGAAGCTCGAGTTCATGTGATGCGTGCTATTTATTATCAAAGATTAAGAGTAGTTAATGCCTGATGGAGTGTCAGTAGTTACGGGCCCAAAGTTGCCAAGGCTGAGCTTTACAGGAATTAGGGAGACCCCAGCAGAGGCATGGTCATGGGTGTCTGATAGATATCAGACAATGATGTTGCTGAAGTTTTCACACTAAGTGCAGGCTTGCATCCGAATGACTGTGTCCTGAAAATAGATCTCATGCTGGAGACTCAGCATAATGATGAGTTCTGAACACTTGTCTCACATGAACAATTGCCTGTGTGGGGATACTGGAATACGATTCAGATTAGACCTCAGACTTCAAGGCGAGAAGCACCAAGCGATGATTGTTCTCCTTGATGCACCTTGCTAGACTGCAGGCATACTGACATGAGTGCACTGAGGATTGCAATGCTGCTTCTGCCTCCTGAAGGTTGCTGTATTCAGTGGATGGTTGGGGAGATGCTTGAATAGGCTGCACCATCTCAACTCTGCTCAGAAAACCCGCTGTTGCAGTTAATGGCACAGTGGTTAGCACTGCTGCCTCACAGCGCCAGGAACTCGAGTTCAAATCCAGCCCCGGGTGACTGTCTGTGTGGAGTTTGCACATTCTCCCTGTGTTTGCATGGGTTTCTTCTGGGTGCTCCGGTTTCCTCCCTCAATCCAAAGATGTGCGGATTAATTGATTGGCCATGATAAATTAATCCTAGTGTCAGGGTAAATATGAGCGGTTACGGGAATAGGGCCTGGGTGAGATTGTGATTGGTGCAGATTCGATGGGCTGAACGGCCACCTTCTGCATTGTAGGGAGTCTATGGGATTATCCCGTAACAGAAAAGCCACATGCTCCAGAAGCTGCCTTGCCTTCCAAGCATGAGGACGTTGTGATGTGAGAGTGTGGCCACTCATTCAGAGATTGATGTGCTGCGTTGAGATGATGAGGACAGCAAAAAGGATGTTAAGGATAACCCATCATGAAGGGTACAGGTGAAAGAGGCTCATTTGAGCTAACTGGGATCAATCTCCTGCAATCTGGTGGCTTCCAGCATCTCATGTGCACACTCTGCCTCGTCCAGCCTACGCTATGGCCTCCTCCTCTGCAGCCTCCTCACCCTCAGCTCTCTCAATATCCTCCTCATCGGAGGAGATGAGCAGCTCCTCCATCTCTTGTTCTGCTAAGTCATGTTAGGTGTTATAAATAGTCATGAATTGCATCCCTAATGATTCATAGAATCCTACAGTGGTCAGTCGACGTTGTCATGTGCTAGTTACAATGGCATTGGTGTGCTTGGCTTCCATGTGGAGGCATTCGGCCCATCGAATCAGCACCAACTCTCATAGAGCATCTTACCCTATCTCTATCCCTGTAACCCCATGTAGTTGCCCCACTCATCTCCGGGTTAGATTCCTGGCTTGGGTCACTGTCTGTACAGAGTCTGGATGTTCTTCCCATATCTATGTGGGTTTCCTCCGGGTGCTCTGTTTTCCTCCCACAGTCTGAAAGACGTGCTGGTTAGGTGCATTGGCCATTCTAAATTGCACCCGAACAGGCGCCGGAGTGTGGCGACGATGGGATTTTCGCAGTAACTTTATTGCAGTGTTAGTGTAAACCTACTTGTGATACTAATAAAATAACTTAAACTTAACCTACACATCTTGGGACACTAAGGGGAAATTTAGCATGACCAATCAACTTAACCAGCACATCTTTGGACTGTGGGAGGAAACCGGAGCACCCGGAGGAAACGCACGCAGACACGGGGAGAATGTGAAAACTCCACACAGTCACCCAAGGCCGGAATTGAACACAGGTCCCTGGAGCTATGCTAACCCCTTCGTGCTGCCCTTCAAGCTTTTTCCCTATTACTGACATTGTAATGATGTATGTGTTGTTAGCCAGATCTGGCTGATCTCCTTTTTCCAAAGTTTAGGAAAAACTGGCCCACAGTGCAGTGAGCCATAATAGGGGCTCACACAACACCCGTCCCCATCAACCACTTTTAATGTTGGGCTGAACTTTCCCATCGAAGGCAGGAGGCCCAACCTTGTCTTGATATCCAGCTCGCAAACCTGGATGTGTACATGCTGTGTTCATGGGGCTTCTCAGGGAAGGCCGATCAGGAAGCTCCCTTGGCAACGTGTTCATTCAGGGAGGGCAGGAAGCCTGAGGGCCAATCAGAGCAGTCAGCAGACTGAGTGTTTACTGCTGAGGTGAATGGAGAAAGAGAGGGTGGCACAATGTGGAGGCACCATACTGCTGAAGGAGCCAGCAACAACCTCCTCATGCCTGGCACTATCAGTGGATGCTGGATATGAGAAAACAGTTGCAAGTGGATGTCCTGAGAGTTGCCAATTTTGTCCTTAAAGTGACCATATGAATCTCACGGCATTCTGAAATCATGCTCTGCCTCGATGCAGCATTTAAAATCACAGCCGGTGCCATGGGTGGATTCACTCGTAGTTTAAGGTGCTTGAAATATTTCAGCAGCAGAGGGCAGTAGATGAAAAGGAACGGTGAAGTTTTCTGTGCCCTTTTTATGTTAAACAAGGCTACAATTTAACAATTGAACAATTTGAATGTGGAATGCATTAATGATTAGAGACTTGAGCAGCAAATCCAGGCTGACTTTCTTGATGTAAAAATTCCCACGGCTTTATTTGAATAAAGAGCAAGGGTGTTCTCCCCAATGCCTTGGCCAACATTCACATTTCATCATCACCGGAACACATCATCTGGCCATTTTCACATTGCTGAATATGGGACTCTGCTGCAGACCAGCTGCTGCCTTCCCCTGCAGTGCAGCTGTAATTAAATGGCTGTAAACCATCACATCCTCAGGTTGCGAAAGACACTCTCAAAATGCAAGTCTTCCTTATCCATCGGAAAGTTGAGGCAGTGGGACCAATTGGATGGCTTTTTACTGATGGGGTGAATGGCTTCCTTCGGTGCTGTAAGATTCTGCATCTCTGTTCCCTCGCAGTGAGCTTCACACAGCAGCTAGGAACAGGAAGATTTCATAAATGACATTTGACACTACTGTGTGCTGAGTGCAGTCATCATCTGACTTGTTCAGGGCAAGAACCTATGCAACCATCAGACAGCCTGAGGCGAGGCAGCCACTTGGAGCTATTCTGGTGCAGGAGGCAACTGGGTGGAAGTTGTGTGTTGAGCCGCTTTTTCAGCTGTTAAATAAATGCAAAGCATTCCAATTTAGCCATGGGATTGCCTGTGTCCAATCAACAATGTTGTTGACCTCACTGTTAAATTTGCTTGGGTCCTTTTTTAAGGTATTGTAGGTGGGTGTTTGCCCTCTTAAATATGTTCACAAGGTTGCTAATGCCTTTTCATAATCGCACTTACCGAAATTGGGTTAACTCTGGCTATGTTTAGGATAAATACAGTAAGAAGTCTCACAACACCAGGTTAAGGTCCAACAGGTTTATCTGGTAGCACAAGCCACTAGCTTTTGGAGCGCTGCCCTTTCATCAGGTAATCAGGGGCAGCGCTCCGAAAGCTAGTGGCTTGTGCTACCAGATAAACCTGTTGGACTTTAACCTGGTGTTGTGAGACTTCTTACTGTGTTTACCCCAGTCCAACGCCGGCATCTCCACATTATGTTTAGGATAGCCAAGTCTACAGGCCTAACCAGCGATCTTTAAAAGGGGGCTGCTGGAGGCTACCTCCAAAAAGTTCAGTTTCTTCATAAAAAGTTTGAATCACAGCAGTCCCGAACTGATGTTCACGTCACCGATAATCTGCATGAAAACAGCGAATGTCTATTCCCATGGTCTAGTTTGAATGAGGTTTGAGGCCCAATATCGATTCAGCCTCCGGTCCACCTGCTCTCCCTCACGGTGTGCTTCCTGTGTCCTGTTCACATCTGCAGGTTGACACCATGGGACCTTTTTTTAGACTTATGGTGGGATATAAATGCAAGCTGTTGCTTCTATCCAATTGCTACCCAAATGTGGCGCTGACATCGCGTTTCCCATGATTTTGCAATCGAAATTTCCGATGACAATGCTCCTCACCAAGAATATCTGTAATATTGAGTTTTATGGCTTTTTGGCTTCTGGATTTACAAAATATCACTCAAAATACTGGCATATAGGAGAAAGGATTGCTTTTGAATATGTGAGGGGCTGATTTAAAGCATTACCTTGCATATGTTGGTAGCAACCGATCATAACATTTTGGACCATCGAATAGGAATCCAGTTGTGTTTGGCAGTGCTTCATGCAGGGATATAGGCATAAGCAATATAGTTTGAACCCAGCCAGACTGAGGGAATGAAGGCTGTCTTCTCCTGCACAACTCCGACGTTTGAGTCGTCTTAACTCAATTCCAAGGATACATAAAATTAACAGACTCTCAGAAAATGCTGACACTTGTAACTCAGTTGCTGGGTGTGGGAAGTAAAAATTGTTTGATATTATTGATGAATCATGAGGAGCGAATCATGGGTGGCGAATGATTGCATTTAGCATTTGGTGTGTGGAGTAAAAAGGGAGAACGATCCAATTATGAAAAAAAGGAATGAAGTAACATTTATATTGCACGGTTCAGAACAATAGCACATCAATAAGGTTCAATCTCACGGGATCCAGGGTGAGGTATCTAACTGGATACAAATTTGGCTTCTTGACAGAATGTGGAGATGCCGGTGTTGGACTGGGGTAAACACAGTAAGAGTTTTAACAACACCAGGTTAAAGTCCAACAGGTTTATTTGGTAGCAAATGCCATTAGCTTTTGGAGCGCTGCTCCTTCGTCAGATGGAGTGGAAATCTGCTCCAGTTGTGCCCTGTTTGAGGGCAGATTTCCACTCCATCTGACGAAGGAGCAGCGCTCCGAAAGCTAATGGCATTTGCTACCAAATAAACCTGTTGGACTTTAACCTGGTGTTGTTAAAACTCATACTGTTCTTGACAGAAGCCAGAGGGTGGTTGTAGTGCGTTGTTTTTCAAACTGGAGGCCTGTGACCAGCGCTGCGCCTCAGGGATCAGTGCTGGGTCCACTGTTATTTGTCATTTATATTAATGATTTGGATGAGAATATAGGGGGCATGGTTAGTAAGTTTGCAGATGACACTGCGATTGGAGGCGGAGTGGATAGTGAAGAAAGTTATTTCTGATTGCAATGGGATCTTGATCAACTGGACCAGTGGGCTGAAGAATGGCAGATGGAGTTTAATTTAGATAAATGCGAGGTGATGCATTTTGGTAGATTGAACCAGGGCAGGACTTACTCAGTTAATGGTAGGGCGTTGGGGAGAGTTACAGAACAAAGAGATCTAGGGGTACATGTTCATAGCTCCTTGAAAGTGGAGTCACAGGTGGACAGAGTGGTGAAGAAGGCATTCAGTATGTTTGGTTTCATTGGTTAGAACATTGAATACAGGAGTTGGGACGTCTTGTTGAAATTGTACAAGACATTGGTAAGGCCACACTTGGAATACTGTGTACAATTCTGGTCACCCTATTATAGAAAGGATATTATTAAACTAGAAAGAGTGCAGAAAAGATTTACTAGAATGCTACTGGGACTTGATGGTTTGAGTTATAAGGAGAGGCTGGATAGACTGGGACTTTTTTCTCTGGAGTGTAGAAGGCTGAGGGGTGATCTTATACAGGTCTATAAAATAATGAGGGGCGTAGATCAGCTAGATAGTCAATATCTTTTCCCAAAGGTAGGGGAGTCTAAAACTCGAGGACATAGGTTTAAGGTGAGAGGGGAGAGATACAAAAGTGTCCAGAGAGGCAACTTTTTCACATAGAGGGTGGTGAGTGTCTGGGACAAGCTGCCAGAGGTAATAGTAGAGGCGGGTATAATTTTGTCTTTTAAAAAGCATTTAGACAGTTACATGGGTACGTTGGGTATAGAGGGATATGGGCCAAATGCGGGCAATTGGGATTAGTTTAGGGGTTTTTAAAAAAAGGCTGCATGGACAAATTGGGCCGAAGGGCCTGTTTCCATGCTGTAAAACTCTATGACTCTATGACATTCCAAAGTGTTTTATAACCAATGAAATCAGTGTAGTCACAGTTGTCAGAAAGTGGGCAGCCAATTTGTGTAACGTCCCATAAATAAATGATCACATCAACTGTTTTAGGGATTGACGGATAAATGTTGGGCATGATGCAAATTCATGAATTAGGAGCCGGAGTGGGCAACTTGGCCCCTCAAGCTTGCCCCACCATTCAATAAGATTATTGCTGATCTGCTTCTAACTTCAACCCAACATTTCTGCCATCACCCCCTTGTTAATCAAGAATTCCTCTAGCTCTGCCTTAAGAATATTCAAAGATTCCGTTTACACTGCCTTTTGAGGAAGCGAGTTCCAGAGATTCATGACCCTCTGAGAGTCTCCACCTTAAAGAAATGACCCCTTACTTTTAAACAGTGACTCCTAGTTCTAGATTCTCTGATGAGAGGAAACATCTGCTCCACATCCTTCCTGCTAATACCCCTCAGAATCTTAAAGGTTTCGATCAAGTCGCCTCTTACTCTTCTAAACATTGGTGGACACAAACCTAACCTTTTCAGCCTTTCAAAGTTAAAAGTTTACTTATTAGTCACAAGTAAGTCTTACATTAACACTGCAATGAAGTTACTGTGAAATTCCCTTAAATTCTGTAAAATTACTGTGAATTACTGTAAAATTCCCCTTTCCTCATAAGACAACCCGCCTATTCCAGGTAAACCTTCTCTGAACTGCTTCAAACTCATTTACATCTTTCCTTAGATAAGGAGACCAATACTGCACACAATACTCCATATGTGGTCTCACCGATTCCCTGTACAACTGAAGCATAACCTCCCTACTCTTGTAATCAATTCTCTTCACAACAAACAATAACATTCTATTAGCTTTCCTAATTGCTTGCTGTAACTATGTACTAGCCTTTTGTGATTCACGCACTAGGACACCCGGATCCCTCTGAATCTCAGAGCTCTGCAATCTCTCGCCATTTAGATAATAAGCTTGTTTTTTATTCTTCCAGCCAAATATGAGGGATATGAGGGAAAACTTCCAGCTTCTTTCTGTATTCAGTTGTGAGATATTTTACATCCACTTGAGAAGGCAGATGTTTTAACATTGTATCTGAAAGGCAGTCGTTGTGACTGCGGCAGGCACTCCCTTATACTGTACTGAAGTGTCAGTTTATATTCTGAATCATAGAATTCCTCCAGTGCAGAAGGAGGCCGTTCGGCCCATTGAGTCTGCACCGACCCTCCTGCAGGGCATCTTACCCAGACCCTCCCCTCCACCTTATCCCTGCAACCTCCCGGATTTACCAGCTAATCCCTACACATCTTTGGACGCTAAGGGCAATTTAGCATGGCCAATCCACCTACCCTGCGCAATTTTGGACTGTGGGTGGAAATCGGAGCACCCGGAGGAAACGCAAGTAGACACGGAGAGAATGCGCAAACTCTACACAGTCAGTGACCCAAGGCCCGAATTGAACCTGGGTCCCAGGTGCTGTGAGGCAGCAGTGCTAACTACCATGCTACTGTGCTGCCCATTTTCAAGAGTCTGGAGTAGGGCTTGTTATAAACTTCTACTGGGAAATTGTGCGGTTGGCTCCCATGTTTCCCCAGTATGTACTCTGACGGGCGTTTTCTCAAGGAAGGTTTTCCTAACACACACTTTCTCCTCCTGAAAAAAACACTTTATTGAATGTAATTATGAAATTCCTACTTCCCCCCCAAAAAAGAGGCACTCTGACCTTCTAATAATACTACTCATCCAAGATCTCAGAATAATTTGTGATGCTATGTGTAAGAAAATGCTAGGAGTGAAATATTTCAGTTCTGACGTGGTGCTAACTGACAGCAAACACCAAACCACATAATGGGGAGTTTGGCATAACTCACCTCAAGGGAATTAATTTCTTAATGCTTCAAAGACTCAACAGCTCTGTCATTCCCAGACTGTCTGAGGTTGAAGGTGGAGCAACCAGGAGTTCATGTGAGGCTAAGATTGAGGCTAAACTGTTTCTCTGTTCACAGGTTAAAGCTATAGAAGTTTAAATTCATCCTAGATTTATCAACTAGTATTATTGATCCAGATTAACTGAGTCACGTTCCTGGATCAGGAAGGTGTCTGTCTGCAGGTACTCCAACTTCAGCCTGGCCACTATATTTTAGTGTGGTTAATTTTAGTCTGATTAATTAACATGGTTACACAGATAGAAGTCACGCGGAGGGGAGGAGTTACATGTTCCTGAAAATGTGCACACTTCCAACCCAGAATAAAACTATGCAGTTACAGTTGGATACAGACCCATGTTGTATCCTATGTTTCTGGCTTTTTACACAGCACTTCCCCAGTGATTCTGGTTCATTGTGTCCAGTGTCCAACCTCTGACCTGTGACCACAACGACAATTTACATTTAGCTAGTTTAACAGAATAAAACATTCTGAGCTTCAGCGCAGGAGTGGTCTTGGTGATGCAGAGGGTATGGGATGGAAAATTCAGTTCAGAGTCAAATGTGACATTGGAGGTTGTGAAGTCCGGAGGGGCCTCAGACGGCAGGAAGGGAAATGATGGAGCTGATGGGGAGGAAACAGAATGTGTGGCCATGGCTGAAGACAATGCTTTCAGTCGTCCCAGTATTTAATTGCAGGAAATTTCTTTTCATCTAATGTTGAATGTCAGACCAGTAGCTTGACAAATCATTGTAGGAATGTAGGAGAGAGAGGGTAGTGAGGCAGAACTGGGTGTGGTCAATGTAGATGTGGGATCTGGTATGTTTTCAGGTGATGTCTCTGAAGGAATAACATGTAATGAGAATTGGAGGGTCAAGGATAGATCCTTGAGGGACCCCAATACTAGGAAAGCTGAACTACTTTAAGTGATTGGAAGGACGGCTTATGTTGATTGACGGTGAAGGGCGGCACGGTGGTTAGCACTGCTGCCTCACAGCGCCGGGGCCCCAAGTTTGATTCCCGGCTTGGGCCACTGTCTGTGTGGAGTCTGCACATTCTCCCCGTGTCTGCATGGGTTTCCTCCGGGTGCTCCAATTTCCTCTCACAGTCCAAAAGATGTGCTGGTTAGGTGCATTGACCATGCTAAATTCTCCCTCAGTGTACCCGAACAGGTGCCAAAGTGTGCCGACTCGGGGAATTTCACAGTAACTTCATTGCAGTGTTAATGTAAGCCTCCTTGTGACACTAATAAATAAACTTTAAAACTTTAAGTTTCAGTAGGAAGAGACTGGGATTCAGGTGGCTCTATAGCCTTCAATTCATTTGACTGTGGCCTCTGCTTTCGAATGTAGTGCCATCAGTGAAGGTGAGCTGATTCTCCCCGAGGACCCCGAGCTGTGTTATCTGTGGCTACCTCATAATACATAATACTCTTCATAATACTACATGATACTCTTCATCTGATTCCCCCATCTGCTAGATTGGATGCCCAGGACTGTAGGAGCAACCTGATCATTCAAGAGAGCTGCTTCTTCTGTGTTTAGACTGAGGGCTCTGCCACAGATACTCCTAGAGTAATTGTGTGTAGACTTTGTGAATCACTGCATATATAGGGCGGCCAAGGCAGCCTTCACGACACACGACAGCGCAGAGTCGCTGAGCAGAAACTGATAGCCAAGTTCCGCACACATGAGGACGGTCTAAACCGGGATGTTGGATTTATGTCACATTATCAATAACCCCCACAGCTTGCCTCCTGGACTTGCAGAATTTCACTAGCTATTCTGTCTGGAGACAATACACATCTCTTTAACCTGTGTTGAATGCTCCCTCCACCCACATTGTCTGTACATTTAAGACCTGGCTGGCTGTAGAGATTTGCATTCTAATCAGTATTCTGTAATTTGATTTCTGTGTCTGTTTGCACTGTTTGAGAACAGATATCCACTCCATCTGACGAAGGAGCTGTGCTCCGAAAGCTTATGGTATTTGCTACCAAATAAACCTGTTGGACTTTAACCTGGTGTTGTGAGACTTCTTACTATATAGGGTTACACAGAAACTACACAGCAAATCTATGCTGGTCTTCATATTCTGCATGGAACCCCTCCCACTCTCTTCCCCCACCCTGGATCCCCCTACCCTTTTCTCCCTCATGTATGAAATGTGGAGCTGGTGGATTTCTCTATAATCCAGCCCAGATTTTGTGGGATATTTTGCTGAGACTCAGGTAGATGATTCATTCAGACAGCAATCTGTCAGGGAGGCGTCAGTCTTTGCTCAGTGGTTCCATCCCTGTCTCGAAGTCAGAGTGTTATGTGTTCATCCTTCATCCCAGTAACTTGAGTACTCTAGTGTCTTAGTCCTGAGAGAATGCTGCATTGTCACTGGCCTTCGGATGAGCTATTCTACCAGGACCTCAAGTGATCTTAAATGACACCGTGGCACCTTGGGGATCATCCAGCAGCATCCCTTACAATTCTCCATGGTGTCTCACACGGTGTTACCTCCTCGTGCTCATTCTCCTGCATCCTGTAAGAAGGGTACACCGAAATGTTTATACAGATATAATGCAAGCTTCCTGTAAGACAGCAATGCATGTCACTCCTGCTAGTTACTGACTGCTCTGACACTATAGAGCCACCTGAATCACAGAGTGACGGGATGGGGAAACATTCCAATCACAGAGAGACGGAATGGGGGACATTCCAATCACAGAGTGACGGGATGGGGAACGATTCCAATTACAGAGTAATGGGATGGGGAAGCATTCCAATCACAGAGAGACGGAATGGGGGACATTCCAATCACAGAGTGACGGGATGGGGAACGATTCCAATTACAGAGTAATGGGATGGGGAAGCATTCCAATCACAGAGTGACGGGATGGGGAACCATTCCAATTACAGAGTGACGGGATGGGGAAACATTCCAATTACAGAGTGACGGGGTGGGGAACCATTCCAATCACAGAGAGACGGGATGGGGAACCATCCCAATTACAGAGTGACGGGGTGGGGAACCATTCCAATTACAGAGTGACGGGATGGGGAAACATTCCAATTACAGAATGACGGGATGGGGAAACATTCCAATTACAGAATGACGGGATGGGGAAACATTCCAATTACAGAGTGACAGGATGGGAAAGCATTCCAATTACAGAGAGACGGGATGGGGAAACATTCCAATTACAGAGTGACGGGATGGGGAAACATTCCAATTACAGAGTGACGGGATGGGGAAACATTCCAATTACAGAGTGACGGGATGGGGAAGCATTCCAATTACAGAGAGACGGGATGGGGAAGCATTCCAATTACAGAGAGACGGGATGGGGAAACATTCCAATTACAGAGTGACGGGATGGGGAAACATTCCAATTACAGAGTGACGGGATGGGAACCATTCCAATTACAGAGTGACGGGAATGGGAACCATCCCAATCACAGAGTGACGGGATGGGGAAGCATTCCAATCACAGAGTGACAGGATGGGGAAGCATTCCAATTACAGAGAGACGGGAATGGGGAACCATTCCAATTACAGAGTGACGGGAATGGGGAACCATTCCAATTACAGAGTGACGGGAATGGGGAACCATCCCAATTACAGAGTGCTGAATCTGGGCGTAATGCAGATCTGACTTGGAAATCTGCTTTCAGGCGCCCCCATACACACTCCGCCATCTCCAGTCCCATTCGTGCTGTGGGCGGGTCTTAGCGCGGCCGAAACGATCGGAGCTCTGAACTGTGCATGCGCAGTTTGAAAAAAGTTTGAAAAAGCGCGCCCGTGTCTGATCGCTTCCGAGCCACAGAAAGCGGAGAAAGCGGCCTGGGAGCGAAAAGCGGGAGCGATGGTGCACACACACATCACTGTCCCCCTTATCAACCCCGCCCCCCCCGCTACCCACACACATCACTGTCCCCCTTATCCACCCCCCCACTATCCACACACATCACTGTCCCTCTTATCATCCCCCCCCCCACTACCCCCACACATCACTGTCCCCTTGATCCCCCCCCCACTACCCACACACATCACTGTCCCCCTTATCCACCCCCCCACTACCCACACACATCACTGCCCCCCTTATCCACCCTCCCACTACCCACACACATCACTGTCCCCCTTATCCACCCCCCACTCCCCACACACATCACTGTCCCCCTTATCCACTCCCCACACACATCACTGTCCCCCTTATCCACCCCCCCGCTACCCAGACCGATCGCCACCCCTACCCCCCTCCCCTCCACACCGATCGCCCGCAGAGTGGCAGCGGACCCCCCTGCCTTCCCCACCAGAGATCCATCTGCCCCCCCCCCGCCCCCACCAGTGAGCAATCGGGCCTCCCCCCTCCCCCCCCCGAGATACATCTTACCCACCTCTTCCCCCCCCCCCCGCGAGGCAACGATCTGACCCCCCCCCCCAGAGAATGGTCTGGCCTCACGCCCCCTCCCCTCCTCCTCCCTCCCCACCAGACAATGATCGGCCCTCTCGCCCCACCCCCCCTCCACCCAAGAGATACATCTGACCCGCCTCTTCCTCTTCCCCCCCCCCAACTAGACAACGATCTGGCCTCACTGCCCTCCGCCCCCCCCTCTCCCCCCCCAACCAGAGAATGATCTGACCTGCCTCCCTCCTCCCCCCCACCACTGATCTGAGTCAGGGAGCCATTGGAAACACTGAACGCGCCCTTCAGAAGCTGGAGCGTCCGTTTCAGACTTTTATTTAGCAGGTCCATTACGGCGCGGTTCCGGATCGGCGAACACGGTGGTAAAGGGGGAAATGCTGATAAAGTTGGGCGGGCAGTTCATTAATTCAATTTAAATGTATGCAAATTCATTTAAATCGTCGTTGTGTCCGTTTTGGGCGCAAATCGAATCGCCGCCATTCCCGGGTTTCGGTAAAGTGGCAATCTGCGCGGACGCGGGTGCAGATCGCGATAATGGCCTCTCATCCGACTTTACCACGTTTTCGCGCCTAATGGTAAAATCGGGCCCATAGAGTCCCATTCCCACTGCCCCCACAGGAGTCAGTGTTTCAGCAACTAAGGTACTTTTAAAAACCCTTCTTATTTTCTTAGCTTCTTGCAGCAAAGGACAACATTTCTCACTCTCCTGCATCAAAAATATTCCAAAACCAACTGTACTACAATTCCCATCAGCAAGATTAGCTTGTGAAGCATTGCTAAACATGACTAATTTCATGTTCTTTGGGTCACCTAAGGATAGGAACTGAAGCATGCATTATTCCAAATTTAAGTTTTAAATGTTTTATTTGCCATTAAAGCAAAAATGCTTTTGGATTTTCGTCATAGTATTTAACTCTGCAGCAGATTAAAACTGGCATCTACTCTAGCCTGAGTGCCTAACTAGTTCAACTGACCCATCACACTTCACAATTGCTCTGTTTCTTCCTAAGGTCAAACTTTCTTCCTTTCTCCCTTAGTTTTGCCTCTCTTATTGGCTAATCCTCAAATTTATTGGCAGCCATTAAAACTTCACAATTGTGAGAACCTCTACTCTCATTCTGTTATGTAACAGTTCTGGGGTCTTTATTTAAAAGTTTTTTAAAGTTTATTTATTAGTCACAAGTAAGGCTTACATTAACACTGCAATGAAGTTACTGTGAAATTTCCCTAATCGCCACAGTCTGGTGCCTGTTCGGGTCAATGCATCTAACCAGCACGCCTTTCAGACTGTGGGAGGAAACCGGAGCACCCGGAGGAAACCCACGCAGACACAGCGAGAATATGCAAACTCTGCACAGCCATTGACCCAAACTGGGAATCAAACCCGGGTCCCTGGCACTGTGAGTGCTAACCACTGTGCCACCATGCTGCCCAATTAATTTTCTAATCTGTTCAAGCTACAGTGTTTACTTGCACTTTTCTGGCTGTCGGGGCTAATACTGCAAGACTGCTCTCTTACACTATCAGAGGATCTTTCTCTGGTGCTTGTGATTGTTTTCTGACATGAGTCACTTCTGGACCCACTATTAGACCTTTCACTGCACTTTCTCACTGTTCACTTTTTCACCCCATTCTGCCAGTCTGCTTCTTGGTCATTATCCCAAACTTTAAAACAATATTTCAAATTGTGAGGAGCTTTTCTCCTCATCCCACAGTTGTCCCCATTCCTCCATTCATTGGACCCCTCTGGAATATATACCTTCCAGGGAATTAGCCTGTGGATGTGATAGCTCTGTCACACGTGCCATGATCGCTCACATTATCACTATTCTGCCTCTTCCTCGGGGCCTCCGGTCACAAGATACACGAGCGTTGGAGGCACAAAGTGGTTGCTTACTTCTGTCGTCAGCTCAGAATCTGAGATTTTGTAATTAATTCCAATTAATCGTGCAGAGTGGTGGGGAGAGGTTGGGGGTTAGCCAGTTAGCTAGATGGCTAGTGTGTGGGTCAGATTAATGTGAACAGCATGGAGTACAATCACATTCTGAGCAAGGTAGATTCAGGACCTCCCTCCTCACCCTATCCACAGTAATTAATCATGGCACTTTGCTGTAGTTGGAGAATGATAGACAAGAACCTGCTTTTTGGGAAGACAACCAAAGAAGAAACATGAACAATGAACTGCAGCAATCTTATTTTTATATTTACTATGTACTGCCTCATCATCGCTTTCCCTTCCCTTTTTTAAACCTTTCATGGAATGTGGGTGTCACGGGCAAGATTGTTGCCCATCCTAAATTGTCCTTGAGAAGGTGGTGGCGAGCTGCCATCTTGAACTGCTGCAGTCCCTGTGGTGTAGGTATACTCACAGTTCTGTTATAGAGGGAATTCTAGGATTTTGATGCAGGGCGCGGTGACACAATTAGCACTGCTGCCTCACAGTGCCAAGGACCCAGGTTCAATTCCAGCTTCAGGTGACTGTCTGTGGAATTTGCAGATGTCTGCATGGGTTTCTGCATCTGGGTGCTCCAGTTTCCTCCCACAGTCCAAAGATGTGCGGGTTAGGTGGATTGGCCACGGTAAATTGTCCCTTAGTATCAGGGGGATTAGCAGG